>NC_060168.1:29258288-29381017 GCF_021292245.1 Micropterus dolomieu | reverse complement strand
AAGTTAGATGAGAAGACAGTTTCTTTGTAAGTTAAGTGTGGAGCTCATTGGTTTAACTTAGATAAAGACTGAAAGCAGCGGGAAACAACTAGCCTGAGTCTGTCCAAGGTTCTGCCTATCAACATGTCTAAAGCTCAGTAATTAACATGTTGTATCTTGTTTATTTAATCTCTATGCAAACTGAAACATAAAAAATGACCATTTGAGTGTTAGAGGGAGTTACATGTGGTAACCATTTTATGATAAACAAACGTTTTTCCATCTGCCCTGTACTTCTGTGCAACGTCAATGCGCCCAGCTGTTGTTCACCCAGAAGTATTCACAGCATACAACTCCCCTGAAAACCACAATTTCTATGTTACTGTTAGTTTACAGATTAAGCAGTCAGAAACAACCCCACTTTCATCTTATTTGCTAAACTAAGCTAATTGTCTCTTGGCTTCAGCGCCACAGGGATGAACTCACCTAAACCTACACAACAGCTGTTTTTATCTGTCTAGCTGTTTCAGGTTATGACTACAGACGTCGACAATGGGTTTCAACAGCACCCAAATGTTATTGTAGTTGCTGTAGCCAGGTGACAATGTTAAGCACCGATTACAGTAAACAAGGACTGGTCAAAATAGTGTGGTGATCCTTCATTAATATTGTTCGCTTCACACCCCAGTCATACCTCTCTTATTGACCACTGAGATTCAGACATTCATCCGGAGTAAATCCTCTTCCCAACACAAAAAAAAATAGACAATCTCTCCTGACAACAGTACCATTTCTGATGTTTCCGATATAAGAAAGTGAAGAGAAAATTTTAAACGTCAAAATACAAATACGTGTTTTTTAACAATAACCAATAATTATGAGCCCTAAGATAGAAAGACAGGCAGAGTACATTACAAATCCTCGTGAAAAATTGGTAAATAACACTGTGGTACTATTGGCCTTGCCAGTAGCCTGTAGATTCAATCCCAGCCAATCCATTAGCTGACATGTTGAAGTACTAGGCTTTTAGTGAGACAATGAAGCCCTCCCTGCTGACGTCTACACAGGAACACAAGCCAAATGTCTAGTGTTTACAAAATGTAAACTAAGAAGGCTGAGAAATGTGTGTACATTAAACTTTAGGGAATGACGTTTCATTTTGGAAAAATACTGGCCTTTCAGACCACTGGAAGCCTACAGGATGTCCTCCTGACTGTATTGCTCTATGACTGAGGCCCAGTTACAAGTCCCAGCAGACACCTGTATCATCTAACTCCTCTGAGGCAATAAAGAGAATAAGGGACAGCTACAAGAAGGAGGGGTGATCTGTTGCAGCTGGAATTATCCTTTCCTTTTTTTTATTTTTTATTTTGCCATCACTGCACAACGTGGAAAACTATATATTTCTCTTTTTTGGTGGTAGGGTGCATGTGTTCAAATAGGTGTAGGAGGGGTCTACTCCAAAAGCTGAGCTGACTGGAAATGGTTTGTAATGGGAGTCAAATGAGCTGTATGGCATTATCATTGTGAATGACACTGTAATTACCTCATTCACACATGGACACCATAACGTTTTGAAAAATACCAGTGACTGTGTGTGCGGATATGTATGGGTGTGTGTGGTTGTCTGCATGTGCATGTAGTGCAAATATGACTCACTGCCTTTGAACCCAAACACCCGCTAATGAATACTCAATACAATACATGTGCATGTGTGTGTATCTGCCCCTGTATCTGTGCCTGTGTTTGCAGCTGTGTTTAAAGCACTCCAGATACTGAATAGCAAAAAGAAATCTGGCACTCAGTCTAGTCGAGTTTACCGTGTCAAGGGACCAGGAGAGAAAATGAAGCTATGCATATGGTCATTCACCAGGTTGAAGTTCACTTTCCAGGCTCTGAGAATGCTGTTCATCCGATTGCTGACACTTTGGAGAGCCATTTGGATATTTGTTGGATGATCTGGATAGACACTGACCAGCATTGAGCAGCTACTCCAGCTGAGGTACAGTAATAGACATGTAAAACAATAGGCGGCTGTCTTGTGTCAAGTGATGGCCACAAAGGAAGTGCTTTGACCACATTAGCTATGTCTGCTCATTTTTAAATGTCCAAATTCACCATCAGTTCAGTGGCTTTAAATGGATATGGATGGCAGTGTCAGTTTGTTGGTCAGTCAGTCTACCACTTTGGTCCAGACTGAAATATCTCATCAATGATTGGATGGATTATAATGACATATTGCACATTCACATTAATGATTTTGGTAATCCCCTGACGTTTCCTTTGATGTCCCCATGAGGTTCACAATTTGGTGGAAATGTCTTAACTACTAGATGGGTTATATCTAGGAAATTTGGTTCAGACACGACAGAACATTGGATGCATTTAAAAAAAAATTGGTCTTCCTTTAACATTCCTCTTATGCCATCATCAGGTCAAAATTATAAATTGTTTAATACTTTTTGCAGGTATTTTGCCGTAAACTAATTACTTGCCCAAAACCTCAGCTATGCTTTGTGTTTAGCAAATGTTAGCCTTAATCTGTCGGTGACAGATAGCTAAAGAGATGTCTTAGACACAGAAAGGGTTAAATGAGTGAGAGAGATGTGGAATCGATTTATAAATCTCACCAAATATGAATTTATACAACAACATATGCATCAATACTTATCTATAAAGACAAAATACGTAATACAGGTGCTGGTCATAATTAGAATCATCAAAAAGTTGATTTATTTCAGTAATTCCATTCAAAATGTGAAACTTGGATATTATATTCATTCATTACACACAGACTGATATATTTTAAATGTTTATTTCATTTAATTGTGACGATTAAATCTGACAACTAATGAAAATCCCAAATTCAGTATCTCCGAAAATTAGAATATTACTTAAGACCAATACAAAAAAAGGATTTTAGAAATGTTGGCCAACTGAAAACTATGAACATGAAAAGTATGAGCATGTACAGCACTCAATACTTAGTTGGGGCTCCTTTTGCCTGAATTACTGCAGCAATGCGGCGTGGCATAGAGTCAGATCAGTCTGTGGCACTGCTCAGGTGTTATGAGAGCCCAGGTTGCTCTGATAGTGGCCTTCAGCTCTTCTGCATTGTTGGGTCGCATCTTCCTTTTCACAATACCCTATAGATTTTCTATAGGTCAGGCGAGTTTGCTGGCCAATTAAGAACAGGGATACCATGGTCCTTAAACCAGGTACTGGTAGCTTTGGCACTGTGTGCAGGTGCCAAGTCCTGTTGGAAAATGAAATCTGCATCTCCATAAAGTTGGTCAGCAGCAGGAAGCATGAAGTACTCTAAAACTTCCTGGTAGACGGCTGCGTTGACCTTGGACCTCAGAAAACACAGTGGACGAACACCAGCAGATGACATGGCACCCCAAACCATCACTGACTGTGGAAACTTTACACTGGACTTCAAGCAACGTGGATTCTGTGCCTCTTCTCTCTTCCTCCAGACTCTGGGACCTTGATTTCCAAAAGAAATGCAAAATTTACTATCATCAGAGAACATAACTTTGGACCACTCAGCAGCAGTCCAGTCCTTTTTGTCTTTAGCCCAGGCGAGACGCTTCTCACGCTGTGTCTTGTTCAAGAGTGGCTTGACACAAGGAATGCGACAGCTGAAACCCATGTCTTGGATACGTCTGTGCATGGTGGTTCTTGAAGCACTGACTCCAGCTGCAGTCCACTCTTTGTGAATCTCCCCCACATTTTTGAATGGGTTTTGTTTCACAATCCTCTCCAGGGTGCGGCTATCCCTATTGCTTTGATATTCTACTTATATGACCAGCACCTGTATAACTTACAATCAAAGCTTCTCTAGGGTTCAATACAGGTGGATGCTGAAAATGATACCAAAGAATATGTCCTGAAGCACCTTAATTTCCCAAACTAATTGCAAAATGGCTGGTCTAAACTATGACTCAACCCATGTGATCACAATAAACCAATACAGCAATGACATTCAGCTGACAGCAATCTTAAAGTAACCGCTAAGAGGTGCTAGTTGCCCTTAACCTGCGTGTAACATAACAAGCTTGCTAAGACAGTGAACTAAGATAGTTAACATGGTAAACATTATACCTACTTAACATAACCATGTTAGCATTGTCATTGTGAGCATATTAGAATACTGATGTTAGAATGTACAGCCTCACAAAGCCGCAAGCGGGACAGGAGTCATTTAAAAATACATTTTCATGTTCACATGCTATTTGCGTTTAGATAGCATCAGTAATGACACTCGTTATGATCATGAAGATAAGATATACTCATTTTATACCCCTTTATCTTGTGTTCTACTGTAACGTATTGTACTTATTGCACACATTGGATTGCAGTTTTCAGTTCATCTATGCAAGCTGTATCAGTCCCTACTAAAATATATCCAGAAATAAAGATGTATCTGATTAGCACTGACTAAAATACAAATCTGGCCTTTATAGTATAGTATAAGAAATTTAGATTTCATTGCAATCAAGGAAAAGAAATAGCAGCTACCTGGCAGGCTACTTATCTTAAGACAACTTAATTTAAAATAGTCTATTGTTGAAATGATTGTAGCCTTGGATCATTGTATTGAATTGTACTGAAATGCATTTATGTTTTACTTAAATTTTTATTTAAATTATATTTTTTTCGTATTTCTTTCCTGTTTTAATTCAGTTTTACAATTGTGCTATATTTTATGTATGTAAGGTGCAAAATACAACAAAAAAGTTTATTTGTTTAATTAATTAGCCAATAAGAACTTAGGTTTAGCTAGTAGTGTAAGGGTACGGTCACACCATGAAGTGGAAAGCAAGTCATTTGTTTATTGTTTTGATTACATGCAGAGGCTAGCTAGTAAAGCATACTTAAGTACACACAACCTCTCTGATAAGATGGTATCGTGACTCACCGCCATATATTGAACTTTGCTGCAATTTATTTCACCAGGATGAAATGTATGAAAGAGAATAAGCTAAAAGAAGAATATCTTACCTCTCAGATGTTAATACCCATACATCATGCTAGTGGAAGATGTAAATGGAATTAAATTTTAATTACATGAGTTTTATTTTGATGCAGTCAGGAAATCTTCTGATTGTAATAAATATTGGTGTGATTCGACTCTATTCATAGTTTTCACATGATGTCACATTCCAAGGAAAACGCTCCCATGGAGGCCTGCCAACCAATAAGCAAGTGATACACCGTTACTTTGATTTGCTGGAAATGCTGGATGTTTATTGTGCTTTCGGATGCACTAATTGAGGAGGAGACAAGCCTGGGCTGTGTTAGGTGAGGGATTCCCCAGAAGGTAAAAGTAAACATCATCGCAGTCGAGCGGCGGCAGGGACCTGGCGGTTTTTAACGGTAGAAATGCGGCAGCGGGTGTTGTATATAGATCGGATATGCACACTTGCGGTTGGTGTTCATATCTTTCTTTTTCTTAAGTTGAAAGGTGATCCAAATAAAATTTGACTGCTTTTGCGGAGTCTCTATGGGGGAGTTGCGGTGTGAGCCGCCATGTTGGTCTGTTGTTTTGCCTTCCAGGCCACTGCGCATGTCACGTGACTGAAAACTATGAATAGTGGATAAAGACTATGACCAGGTTAACTTATTTAAGGATTATTTGTACTTTGTTTTTTTAATACATTAAACCAAGCAAAATGGAAGGGGAACATTTAGCAGCCACCATGAGATACAGTATCTCACAAAAGTGAGTACATCCCTCATGTTGGTGTAAATTTGCTGTCCTCTCAAAATAACACCTCACACAGTGATTAATGTCTTCACCGCTCGCATCAAAAGTGAGTACACCCCTAAGTGTCGAAATGTCTAAATTTTTTAGATTTTAGACATTAATGGCTGTGTGATGTGTTTGTTTTGTTATAAAAGCTGCACACTCACTACTATTACAGCAAAGTGTCATTTCTTCTGTGTTGTCACATGAAAAGATATAATCAAATATTTACAAAAATGTGAGGGGTGTACTCATTGTTGTGAGATACTGTATTTCATGTTCCTTTAAACTTCAGAGTGAATCTTTGTCAATGAAGGTGAAAACCCCTGTTTCCTAAAGACAAACATGGTCGAAATCAGCCTGTAATTATAAATAAATAAATAAATAAATAAATAAATAAATAAACAAACTGGCAACCCCCAGCCTGCTTGGCATCACTCTACAATTACATCCTGAAAAAACAAAACCTTTACTTTGCACCTTTGGAATGCTGAAAACATGTTCGTAATAATGTCCTGTCCAATGATGGATGTCTCACTGAGGTTAGAGCACTGGCAAAGAGTCTGTTTGATTTGGATAGCCACTCCAAGCATCTCTCCAGGTTTAGTTTTTCACTACATCCCGTGTGCTCATTTTACCTCTTTGTGTGTTAGTTCAGCTCTCGTTCTACCTCTCTGTCTTTGATATTTTAATCCACGGTCACAGTCCTAGCTGGAACAATAAAACCATGTTTGGTTTAAGTGCTAAAACCTGACAAATAGAGCTGGAAGAAGTTTAATCACCAAGTTAGGGAAGAAACTGAATGCACAATAGTTTTATGATTTAGTGTTTTACCTTTGAAAAGCCATTCAAATGGGATGTACATATTAGATGTACTATTAATTTCATGTTGGTTAAGGTGTGATATCCAATCTGAATGCAACATGGTTTGATGTCCTTGATTTTTTGTTTTTGATTTGACTTTGAATGGACTGTAAATTTGTCTGCAGAGGAAAATCATTGCCACCACGCATCAAATCAAGTAAGCATTGTCTGTTTTCAGTCATCTTTGTTTTATCTAGAGGGAAACCTCAGCCAACATGAACATACACAAAGAAAAAGTATCGACACTGAGTGTAGACCTTCTGTTAACATAAATAAAAAACTTCTGGGAAGAGACATTTCTCAGACTGAATACAGATTGCTGTAAGCCCTTTGTGGCCGCAATCACGAGGAGCCCCAAAGCAACAACTCAGGCCATCACATACAGCTCCAGGATCCTTGAGATCAGGAATGGAAACACATTTTTTGTCAATAGACAAGAGACGCTCGTAAATCGCAAAATTGAAAGGCAGCATTCAGTATTTTATCAGTTTTTAGGATAGAAAAGGCCCTCCAAATGATTGTGGTTTACCTGCCAGAGAACTTACATAGGAAAAGATTTAACAGCATTGGCTTTTAGTTGTTGTCAGTGTCACTTTTCTTTGATCTATAAGTTGCATGCAAAGACCTGCAATTAATGTTTAAAAGTACAGAAGTGATGGACAAAATCAAAATGTACAGGGGGGTCAAAGGAACCCATTGGCACTATTCTAGGGGGTCACTGCTACATCCAAGTGGGACAATAAACAATACTTTGTACACCAGTTAAGTGCCACAAATTAATATTAAAATTAAATGAATATTCATATTAGACATAACTATTATAGTTTTTCATTAAACGTTGGGTGGGCAGGGTATGTAGGCCTGAAAAAAGTAGGCAGCTAATGCTAAATGTGTTCAAATGATGGACTCCCCCCACACACACACGCAAAAAGACGCAATCCTCAATAACTTTTTAAATAAAAAACAGTACACAGTGGTGTTTTTCTCTCTAACAAAACAACTTTGTCCAAGCGTACAGACACCAGTTTTTGCTAACAGCCAACTATTTAATTTTTGGGCTAACTCAATGTTGATACAGCTGATCAAATCTAAAAACCCTACCTGAAATTTCACAGGGACAGTTGGGTGCCAGGAGATTATAGTGACGCAACTTTTAATAATGGCAAGCTCCCAAACACTGGAGATCAATCATTCTAAGCTAGCCATCATTAGGTCATGAGGAAATGTAGGATTTTAAAAATCTACACAGATAAATACTTTAGCCAAAATCGTTAGTGTCCACACACATTTTCATATTGCTGCACATCAGTACACTTTTCACCACATGAAACTCCCTCTGGATTTTCCCATTTCTCAAGCAGTTGGTTTTCATCTGAAAACTGAGAGACAGGAGATGGATCATCACTCATCCAAAACACTGTGTGCAAAAGAAACAGTAGTACAAATCAGCTCATGAGTATTAGACGTCTCAGATCCACATGTGAGGCATGGGGATACACTGTCCTTGGAAAAGGCAGCTTTCCGGCAGTTCTGCAAGCCAATATGCCCTTCATATAGCAGCCAGAGCTAATCACACATTCAGCCAAATTCAGCAGGGTGTGCTCTGGCATTTATTTACAGTCGAGTCAGAAGCCAGGACATATCATCCATGATTCAGTAATTCAAAGGGCCTGGTCTCCAGTACAGGCTTCGTCCCTCAACTGCCACATTCATTGCTACAATTATCCTGTTACTTGGGATGGAGCTAAAACATGAGATCACTGTTAATCAAGCCACCTGCAGTATCTTGTGATTTTGTGGACTGGCTGGGAGTGCCACTGTGAAATGACCTTGTAGGAGTCACAAGCAGGCGCTAATTTTACTTGCACATGGGGGACCTTGCTGTTTTCCCTACCAGAACTTCTTAATTTGATACTCTCAGTGATAAAATAATGTGTTCTTACTGTATATGGAGAAAAGCTGAAAATCCCAAATTGCCATTTTCAGTCCATATCAGATCTGGATCAAATTATACATTTCAAAATAATGTTTTAGTGTTTTTCTAAATCTCATTAAAGCAGCAGATGTGTGAATGTTACTGCATCAAGATAATTCAGAATGTGGCAGAGAACATGTCAATCACAGAAACGCTTATTTAATTGCAGTTTGGAAGTGAACTGAAAAAGGGTCAGCTCATAGATTCAGTACAGACCACAGTGTCAAAATGAGGTAAAATATTTACAGACTTCCTTGGACTACTACTGTATGTATGCCTTGGACTCTGGAATTTGCAGATTTAAAGCAGGTCACTGTGGATAAAAATGCAACTGTATATGCTCAGAGAAGTGGAAAAACAAATTGTGAGATTCACAATGACATGGCTTCCCAGTTGCAGGTAGAAGGGGTTCAGCTTACAGGAGCCAAAGGCCTCCAAGTACATAAATATAAGGCCTGGAGCTGCACCAAACTTCATGGCCTCAGAGCTCCATGTTTTGCAGCATTGGCAAGTTTTGATTCCAAAAAGGAAACTTTGCCATTACAAGGCAAGTGGGCAATGAAAATTCAATTAGGGTCCTACACCTACAGTATGGTGCAACACAGCAGTGGAGTGAAACAGTCCAGCTCTCAATTGACCTTCTTTTTTTAGGAACATAGCTCCATTTACTTTGGATGGAAAGCATAGTATTCCATATCCAATTATCTGAACACATCAACACATAGCTGAAATTATAGATTTCATCTTGTGGTTCGCTAGAATGTGGTCCCATGTGGTCTCATTTTAAACATGTCATGTTTATGGTTTGCCCTGAGAGATTATAATAAATAAACAAAACCACTGTTGAGGTAGTTGGGTTGTCAAAGTTGACAGATTTGCTATTGTTGAATGATGTCTTTCTAAAAAGAAAAAAAACAAAAAAACAAAAACCAAATAAGAAACATTTGGTGTAGGGAACATTACCTTTTCTTCTTTTTAAATAATGTGGCCTTTCAGACACGCAGTAACCCTACCACTGAGTTGCAGCAGACAGTGAATTTCTGACAGAATAACAATCCAATTGTTCAATTTAAGTGTGCCTCTAAATTTTAGCTGTCGGGAAGACAGCTGTGTGGTGTTTTTACTGGACATTTTTGTTCCATGGTTTTCTTCTGGTATTTAAAGTGCATTTTTAGATCTAATCCTATATAGTATTTAAATTATTTGTTTTCTTTAGGATAAGCACCATATTTGGACGGTAGCCTTAAATATATGAAATCATGTAACTAGATTTAATATCTCAGGCAAAATAAAAGAAGCTTACTCAAAAGTGACTCTCACAGAGAGAGAGAGATAGAGTGAAACACCTTGTTTTGATATGTGCTCTATAAATAAAGTTAATTATTATATTTTAAAAGTACTTACAAGTAACTATTTTCTGGAGTATTACTGTTATATTTCCTGAAATCCATATCAAGGCTAATTGGTTTGCACATTACACATGCGCAAGATTCTTTGTCCTCGCAGAAAATTATGGATCATTACTCTAAATCTAAATTATGAGACACATTGCTTGTTTTTCTCTTGGAACCACACCTGTTTTCTACGGAATCTACATTTAGCTTCATTTTACGCTGTACTGTGGTGACTAAAGCCATAGTTTGGACACATCACTGTCATGGCAATTTTTCTGTCTGCAACCATCAATCCCACTGATTTGTTTATTCTACTCACATACTAGGTCAAGATAAAGGTCAAAATTGTACTTCCAGGTGCATTAAAAGGGCTAAGCTGCAAATGACAGCCTGTCTGAAGAAATTACAGGTATTCAGTTAATTTCCCATTCTTACATGTTAGACTTAAACCCGCTTTAATTGATTTATTTTGGCTACTTACAGTAGAGGCAACCTAAGAAACTGTAAATCAACACTGACATATTATTACTCCAACAATTTAGGGTAGGTAAAGTCCAGACTTTCTAATTTATCCCAGTTAAAATTTATCAGTCACAGTACTAAAGACAAGCAAAAGCATTAGACATACATATATTAGATTTTCTACGCAACATGCAATTTTAATACTTTGTATTAATACTACGTTCCTCCTTTAACTTATACATGACCTACTGTACAGTGTTAGAGTCACCATCGGTTTGCAGCCCCAGCTCACTCCCCACAATAACCCCCCAAGCGTTACTGCTCTCTGTAAGCAATTAAGAATAATTTATTCTCTGACATGATGCAAGCCATATTGATATTTCCTCTCCCTCTTCACTGGTTGAATGCAATGAGGAAAAACATGGGCTTAAAGGTTGTAAACATGAAGAGGATCTGGTTGAGAGATAATTACAGCAATTTCCATGATTCATTCATAGCAAAGCATGCCGATAACATCCATGAACTCTGCAACACAATGACGACACTGAGGGATGCAAAGGAACGCTGAGGTTATAATGAATCACATGCTGTACAGACACTACAATGAGAAGTAAACAAGAGTGAACCCAAAAAGAAGACAGCAGCAGCCCTGTACTTCTTTAGCCTTGACCTCACTTTTTCATCCCCACAGCACTTTGAAGCTTTAATCTCCAGAGTCCCATCCGGTCACAAGCTACTGCTGCAGTTTAGGCGAATACAAACAATTTCTGTGATGCTGCCTGAGCTCTCAGCTACAAACCATCTAATGAAGCAGAGTCTCGGCACACGTGATGATCCCGGTTCAGGCCTCAGCTCCGTCTGCAGTTCATCAACGTGCTGCTTTTAGAAAACTTTTAGTTCTCCCCCATTCCTGACATGTGTGGTATTACAGCTACTACTACTTTCTAACTGCCGCAAGTACTGCTACTTCACCATTACTGTTGCTACTACCTACTGCTATTATTTCAATTACTATGGCTAGTACAACTGCAACTACTACAGCCATTACAACAATATGGCTGCTGATGCAACTACAATAGTGTGGTGGAAGTAGTTGTAGCAGCTGCTGCAACTGCTAATACTACAGCCATTATTACTACTACTACAGCCTTTAACTTTTACAACTGCCTTTACTGTTGCTACTAGGGACGGGGACCGTTAGTTTTTATTGATATTGATACCATTATTGAGATTGCTTAAGGATCCGAGTCTTTATCGATACCATTATCAATACTTTACTATTATTTGGTGATGGTTATTTGGTAAGACCAGACCCAACGGGCATGAGGCCTGCATGGTATGAGAAAAATATTCAATATGCAATAACATTGTTATATATTGAGATTACATATCACTTGCGATAAATAAACAAATATTGATTTGTGCATATTAACTGCCTGATTAGAATTTAATATATAAAATACTGCTATATGTTTTTTCTAGAGCAGCAACATTAATGTAAAATAACAGCAAATAAACTCAATATCTGACATCAAAATACTGAGTGACGTTTAGAAAGAATAAAAAACTCAGTCTGTATCAGTTCTTCCTCATCACTGCCTGCAGGTAACGTTACCTCGAATGTTGAGGCTTGAATATACTCTGGAGAGGACGTGCACACGGACAGCTGCAGACCCCACGGATGTGGACTACTTCTGTGTGTACTGTAAGTGCCAGATCCGTACTGCCAGCAAGATCCGTTCTTCACATGCGCAAAATCTGTTAGTCAAACAAGCTTACCGCAAATCTGCCTATTCAAAATGATCCAACAAAATCTTTCATATCAAGAAAATGTCTTTTAATCAATGGAGATTTAACTGTTCAATATGATGTAATATGACTATACTTTAGATCTTAAAAACCTTATTGAACAGTTCTTTTTTAATTTTTAATGACAGCAATCTCACAATGTGAGCAACACAAAGGAGGTCGACATGCATACAATCGCTGACTTAGGTTTAGGCACACACCCTGATGGTTAGGGTTAGGATAAGATGCTTTGGGAAGCTGTCAACGCATTTTATACTAATGTAGGATTCCAGTCTAGACAGGGCGTCTCATTCAGACAAACCCGGCGGCGTCTCATACGGATGCTAAAGGGTACCTTTTGCATCAAATAACGCTAAAAATGCGTAAGTATTTGATGCCCTGAGATCAGAACAGGCAATAACACATGAATAATTATGAACAGGTACATTTGCGGTAACCTTCTTTGACAGACCGGACCCATTTTGCGCATGTGAAGAACGGATCTTGCTGGCAGTACGGATCTGGCACTGACAATACTGACACTGTACTACTTTCTGGAGTCAGCTTGGCGGACTCATTCCACACATGCGCAGTAGATTGGTTGGTGCCATGGTAGCGTAGTCGGCGGTCACAAAAAAGGGGAGGCACAGAGCCTACGCGTACCCCCTTTGATAATGATTTTTTCGTCACGTGGACCCTCGCGAATGCGGAAAGGTTAATCCTTGCTGTAGAAGGAGGAGCGCCTGCTTACAACAATTTGCCAAATTTTAAGACTGCAGACCAGTCTATGTTACAGATAACCAGCTTTCTATTTAGTTTGTTTGTAACATTTGGCTAATGCCAAGCTAACATTAATTGTGCTTGTATAAAACATACAGGATGAGAGACTAAGGACAGAGCAGTTTAAATTAAACCTTTATACATGTTTACCCTACACACAGGTGTATTGATATAGTAATGTATTTTTACTCACAAAGGTTTTATTGCACTTACAGTAACGAGCGTAGCTGTTCAACTCGAGTAGTTTGGAGGTAACTCCACCGCTATGGCGCGGCATCTCTCTCTGCTAGCCGCTGTGTGTGTATGTAGGAGCAGACAGAGTGCAGCAGAGGCTGCAGTCTGATGCTAAACAGTCCCGGGCCCATTTGAACCGCGTTTCGGTGCCATCACTAAAACAGTTTTCTTATCCATTGCAGATTACAGATTTAATGCCCAAGACATGTCACATTATAGAACCCGCTAGTCTTGATCGCAGTATCAGTATCGATAAGCTCAGACCTTACTGTTTTTTTGGTTTTGGAAATTTTGGAACCGGGTCCTTTATGAACTGGGTATCGATCCCCAACCCTAGTTGCTACTACTGCAGCCACAGCCTCTAACTACTACTACTGCTGCCTTTACTGGTGCTACTACTGCTGTACTACAGTGTTTACTCCTACTACCACCACCACAACCTTTACTACTACTACTACTACTGCTGCATGTACTGCTAGTACTTCTACAACAGCCTTTACTACTACCACAACAACCTTTACTACTACTACTACCACTGCTAACAGAACCATTGATACTACTACTACTGCTGCTGCTGCTAATAACCCTAGTACTACTCATGGTACTACCACTGCTAGTACAGCCATTGCTATTATTCAGAAAACTATTACTACTAGAAGTAAATTATATGTTTACACTACAAGTGCAGCTGAACACACTAGCACAAACAATAGAATAAAAAGAACATCCCATTTGTATAACACTTAAAGTTACACAGAGATTTGCAGTCACTAAAACAGATGGACCATCAAATAAAACAAAGGAGATTAAATTAAAATCATGGTCAAACACCAACACAGGCAACTGCGAAGAAAATGTGAAAAAATCTGAACAAACTCCACTAAACAGTTGAGATGTGTGTTGAGAAGTCATTTACAAGATGACACTAGAGCCTTTTCTCATTATGTAGCTGTTGCCATCCAGACCCCCAGGCTCCTCCTCCTCTGAGCTGGGTCTGCTTCCAGCTATGACGGCTTTGTTCTTCCAAGGCCTCTTCAGGGCCTGCTAATGCAATCAGTGCGAAAAAGCTCGGACATAAAATATAATAGGGGGGAAAGGAGCAGGAAGAGTTATAGGACTGGGATGAATAGTTTCCCCTTTGAGTTGGTTCCGTTTTCGTTCAATTTATTGCTCTCAGCTAGCTCCTGACCAGAGAGCTCTCTCTGTTTCAGCTCCACGCCGGAGGGGTCTACTGAGTCTGCAGCACACTGACCTCATCTGTGTGAGCCAAACACATGTTCTGATCCCCTACACTGCAGCAGGACTTAGTTTAATCCATATCAATGCTAACACTGCTGCATGTTGTCATGGAAAGGAGATAACTGTGACTTTAAAGGAAGCAGCCATCCAAAATCATTAAGACGGAGAAGAGCTCTGCTTAAAAGGATGATTTGCACCGTCGACAACAATAGCAAACCATCCTGGTCCAAAATGGAGAAAGCTATTAAAGCTTAACTCATTTTTATTTAACTTTCTCAGTAGGAGTACAAACTGCTCCACAAAGAGCTATGGTTTGCAGACAGTTATGAGACAGGAGTACACAGGTAGAAAAATATCTTTGACTGTCAAGACTGCCCTTGAGACTGAGCTAACAAGCTCACAGAGCCTTTCTCCCCTACTTCAGTAACACTTTTTGAATAAAACAATATACAATCATGAGAACAAATGCCAGGTGGGAGTAAGCATCCCAGTACAGAGACAATATAAAAGAAACTAATTATGATGCTAGCATTTTCTCAGCTTGCTGGTATGTTAGCTGTTAGCTTGCTAGCTTTTATTTCTTTTGGTTAATAAGAATAGTGTACAGTTTACATTTTTTAATTTATTTACAATGTATTTAACCAGTTATTGAGATTAAAGTTTTCCATTACAAGAAGCAGAAGCACATTAAACAAAGTTTAAGACATACAGTACAACTTTAAAGACAAGAAGACAACATGCAGCAAAGGGTCGCGGCCCTGCTCTGCTATAAGGACTCAGTTATCTACATGAGGCACTTGCACTACAAAGTGAGCTAACCGCTGCCCCCCTTAAATCTATTTTTGACCTAAAATGACCAGCTCCCCCAGAACCACAACATTCTGCAACAAATTCCAAGCTGCAGGACATCATAACTAGATGCCCTTTTCCCCATTTCAAGACGTTCGTTGGTGACAGATAACAAGAGTAAGACCTGTGAATATGTCTCAGAGCAGAGACGGTAACAAAGAAAAGCAACACTGAAATAAAAACCCAGTCTTCATCAGTTGCTGAATACGTGGCATAAAAGAGAGGTGCAATGAATTAGTGTACAAAGACAAAAAGTCAAAACAACATTAAAGAAAGTTATAACAACATAAACTATTTACATTTAGGCGCCTGTTAGCTCATCTGACAGAGCGTGTGCACCATGTACAAGGCTGAGTCCTTACCACAATAGCCCAGGTTTGAATCATCCCCTCTCTCCCACATTTCCTGTCTCTCTTCAGCTGTTCCTATCTAATAAAGTAAAAAGCTCTCAAAATAATCTTTAAAAAAAAGAAGAAAAATTTGGCTTGTAATTGGACTATTTTGCTTTAATATTATATTTCTACATTAAATTAAACAACGGAATAATAAACAGTCAGGCTACAAACTAGCCTTGCAAGTAGCCTGTATGTCATCAAGCCTCTCGAACCAGTTATTCTGTGGAGAAATGCAAATCGTTTTTTACTGTGCTGCTTTCTTATGTGACTGGGCCTTTACGTATTTGCAGCACAACGTGTGTGATTAAGGAAAATGTCTTATCCTGTTAGAGACATGCCACATATTCAATGCACTGCCGCTTTGCTTCTATAAAACATTTCTAAAAATCTGTTTTATCCGTAAAGTGTTCACATCCGTTTCAAGGGGAGAGCAACATATGGATTTTATTTGAGTGATTTTTAGAGAGTTACAACCTTTAGTGGGTCTTTAGTATCACAATTAGCCTATTTACAGATAATTAGTGATGTCTAAGTGCTGGAAAACCAATGACTCCCTCCATCACTAGATTTCACCCTTAGGATATAGACATGAAGCCCCACTAGAAATATGTTGATTCAAAGCAAAATTTACTGCAAGTGTTGGGTTTTTGAGATGTGTTTAGGTGTTATAAATGAGTCACCTCTAAATGTTCCAAAAAAACTGTAAGCATCACTTCTAGACTTTTGAGTCCACTCTTGCTCCTATATCCTACCAATGATGGAGCTGGCATCAATGCTGAATGACATCAACATGTCCTGTTGGTAACGAGACTCTCTGGTTCCAATCTCAGCAAGGACATTTATTTTTTTGGTATACAGTCATGTAGGCTGTTAGGAGATCTGAAATAGAACCACACGCATGGATGACTTTACTGATGATTTACCTTCACTGCTAACAGTTTGAGATCTGGGGCTCTACTTTCATTGATTTCTCTCCAGCAGGCAACATGCTGCGAGGTGACGTATTGATCACAACAATCTGTGTCACTTTGCTGAGAACACTGCTTTAATGTAATGATGCCAAAGGCTCAGAAGGCACTTTTTCGTGACAGTAAAGTGGTACCTTGGACATTGGCATTTCTTTTTTTTTGTTTCCATCAGGGGACCCAAACTGAGTTGATTTAGTCTCAGTCTGGATATTTGGAGCTAATCAAGTGAAAAAGGCCTTGACCCGTATTTGATCCTGACTCACACAGTATTTTAAACTTGTAGAAACTGCAACAAAGAAGGACATCCAAAACGGTTGACTGTGTCTGCCAAACTTAAATTCCAGTGCTAGAGGAAACTCTTTCTACAGTTATAGATGACAAATCAGTATAGCGCTAAAAAGCAACGGGCAATCACTCAATCTCAATCAGAAAGTCAGTATGTGTTCAAAGTGAATACATTAAAGGTCATCAACATTTAGCTAAATCTTTTTGTTTTGCTCTAACTGGTTAGGTGTATTTTTGTGGTGTTCCCCAATGAAACAGGGGCGTACTGTGTATCTAAGCACCCTACTTCAATGACTTTAAGTTCAACTGAATCGTGATTAAATGATCATATCATGTTTTCAGTTTACAAAATTCTTGGTTGTAATTAAAAGTTTAAATAAGTTTTCATTTAACAGACGTAGTTTTTAAAAAAATCTAACGCAGAATAGTGGACGGCAGTTCACAGTATTCAACCATTTATCCACTTGATTATTTTACCTGTGCTTTTACGTACATTTGCCATATCAGCTAATATATTGAAATAAAAATTTCAATACCACATCATACAAACCATATCAATGCAACACAGTCAATATGTCTGCACAGGTGTACTCCAGAACACCGTGATGTGATTTTTGGGTGTGTTTACAGGTGCACAGGATACTTCTGAACTAAATGTGAGTCAGACTTGAAATAGGCTTGAAACGTTTGACAGGAAAAGGCAGTAAAAAAAAAATAAAATGAAAATAGCTTTTTAACCCATACTGTCATTTTCAAATGCCACAGAAGCTACGGGTACTAACTCTTTGATATAAGCCATTCAAAGCAACTAAACTCTCTCTGAATCTCCACCATTCATGAAAATAACTTCGTTTAACACTAAAACTTACATTCCTGTGTACTATACGCTTCAGTCCCTTCTTGCAACACAAACACTTGGGTGTGCAGACACATTACATCCGTTTAAACTAAAATCATTTTTCTGTAACTTGATGTGCTTATTTAAAAAAAAAAAAAAAAACAGAAAATCAATCAGTGTTTCTTGATGTTGAAACTGTACTGAAAACATCAGCTCTGTTGTCACATGAGGAAGAAAAATACTACTTTCCAGGTGCAGTGAATCTGGCAAGTGCAGCTTTAAAAAAAGATTCTCAACTCTTCATCACACAGTTATGATGTACCTCATGCTCCTCAGTGAAATTACATCACTGCATTTGGGACTACAGTATAAATCAGGCTGAATGCATGCTGGTCTTTAATGTCCGATCTAATCAAGGTGGTGCTACTTTTTAAATCTTAAATTGCTTTACTGTGTCCTCGGCTGAAACACTGCCACCCCACATGGCCATTGTTAATAAAGTGATTTACTGCACAAAACTTTTCACACAAAAATTTATAGCATGCTTCGTGGACACAAAAAGTTCTAAAAATGTTATTCTTCATCCATCAGTAACACTATTCAAAAAATAAAGAGGATATATTCAAACTTGGAGCACGGATTAAATTCCTTATTGTATTTGTAACTTTTGGGTTTCAAGCATCGTTGCATGTGAAAAGTGAAGTCAGTTCAGTTTGAGCTATAAAACTTCCCCTTTCTCTTTCTTCACTTCAGTGTAATCATGTAATATGTTTTAGTCACTGGGTCTGCTTCACCTCACTAAACCATTCAGGAAAAGTTTCACTGTCTGGCTTTCATCACTGAGTGTTCTGTCACTCCTCCTTGACTGCTGCACTTTGTTTAATCATCCTCACACCAAGTCACGCATCGCTGCTCTTGGACTGCGTTGCCTCGCCTGCAGACTTGTTGGACTCGAGGACATCACTGTGAGGTTTTTAAAGTTCTGAGATTTCCTTGAGCATGCTGAGTTGCTTCAACAGGGATGCTGCCACATGCTAATTCTGACGCGCACTCACTCATACTCATGATTGATGTAGTGTTGCCAAAATTCAGATTTTTTATTATATTTCAAAGTAAAGGTTTTTGACATTTTCTTTTTAATCCATTTTAATTTAGCCAAATTTGTCCGTCCTAATTGCTAAAACACAACAGTGATACTTCACATCTGCAATCCAACTTTGTGAAAGCTTTTAAACTTGGTGTTTTGAACACTTTGGTGTTTCATGAGAAAAATCTTCTGGCTCACAGGAAGTAATGCATTTTATGATTCCAGCTTTTTTGTAATAAAAAGAAGAGCTGGCTAATAGAGCTTTTCAGTGCATGAATGAAAAAAACTTTAACCCCAAATTTTTAAGTTGAATCATCAGCTTCATTGACCAAATCAGTACCTTTTTGCATGAGAGTTACACTGACTTCAACCAAGTCCAGTTGCCCTTGACTTTAACCTTCGTTGGATAACTATGACCTGGATGACTGAGAATCTTCATAGACATAAACTGACTGGTAAGTTTGGGAAAAATATATGAGACAATATATATATCCACCATCAGATATTTTGCTTTACAGTTTGTACTGTGTAAGTCATCTCTTTAATCTGTGGGTGCATTAAGGGTGTTTCCACACAGACAACATCCTAGCATGCACGTACTTTAACTTAGTAGGAGTTATGAATGATTTGAATGAATTAAATAGTTATCTCAGGTCTTACACATTGTACCTTTAACTACATTTTGCTGATAATACTTCTGTACTTCAACTTAAATAGGATTTTGAATGCATTGTTATACTTTTACTTTAGTAAAGGATCTGAATACTTTAATTCCAATTTAATTCAAGTAAATCAGCAGTCTTGAAAATGGCACCTTACAAAATTATTAAGAGCACAAAATCAAAACATTTTGGTATTTTTTAAAAGGATAATCAGCAACTTAAGCCTTTGCTTGACAAAACAAGTAATTTCACATCTTGGAAGCTAAATTATATGTGACTCCAAGTGTTTCCAAAACAGATGGACAGTACTTGGAAAATTAACTCTTTAATTAAAATTCCCTCGGTAATGTCTGACATTTAACTTCATAATTAGGAGAGCCGCTGTGGGGGGCTCACCCCCACCATCACCTCTCTGCCTTCATCAAAATCTTGGCTTCGGGCTGCAGAGTCATGATGCAACACTGCCACGATTCACTGTGAGGGGTAACCATCTGTTTTCACCTCATCCGGACGCTGAAAAATGAGTGTGTGCACGAATGACCCCTCGCTGTAGACGTCCTCCAGACAAGCACATGGGAGCGATGATGGGGGTTTGAGGTTTTGGGAGGAGGAGGTGAGGGCGCCTGGTTGGTGTTCTTCACCTCCCAGGGCTGAAGACTGAGGCTACATTCACATTGCTTCACATTATGCTCAATGCTTAATCCGATTTTTGTTTTTTAATGATTAATACTGAATAATAATCTCTTCTTGGATGTTGCCCATATCGTGCACCAGTATAAACTGACAGTATTGCTGAAAACAAAACACATGAGTAATATAACAATAACAAGATGTCAAAATTTCAAACATTTGTTTTTCTTCACTTTAAGCACAGTTTAGTTAAAGAATGTGTGGTTATGTTGTTCATGGATTTCTGCCGTTGTGGTTTGAGATGTAATGTTTTGGTCAAAGTATAGTGATGACATATGTGGCTTATGTAGAAGCATCCATTTACACTTGACCAATTTGTGGCCCCAGTGCCTCTTAGGCTACTCCCCTAAAGCAGCTTCAGACAGGAGATTTAAATCACCTTTCCCTAATGTGTCCTGCTTGTACTTACACTTGGCCTAGAAAGTGGTCAAGTCTTTTAGTTTTGACTGAACTGAGTGCATTAAGATATTTATATTATCTCCACTTCGTTGTCCTCTGTAGAGCAGGCTCATTCATTACTCAGACGCTATAATCTGCCATGTAATTTGTGACATTGTTACATACACAGAACATGCGTAAACAAACAGGACAACAAGTTCAACAAGAACAGACACACTACTGCATACCTATACAGATACACACACCCTAACATAAAGAAAAACAACAACACTTTTAGACAGTAAGACAACAGTGTAATGGAGCATATAAAGGATGCTGGAATAAATATTTTTGCGCAGGTATTTTAATGCACATGAGGTAGGTAGATATGATATATACAGTATAAACAACATGAACAAGAACTGATTTTCTGTTTTTGTACGAGTTGAGCAAACAAGATATAATGTATTAATTGGTGAGTACTGGTAGGCGTATTGTTGTAGGCTACTCATTTCCCCCTGTTTCCAGTCATGTTAAGCTAAGCTAATTGCTGCTTAGCTCCCTGTCCATACTTAATGCACAGATGTGAGTTTGAATGACATTACCAGGGTGATTATTTTATTTTAGCTTAATTAAAAATAAATAAAAAATCTGGAGCCAATTATTTTAAAAATGTGAGAATCTGATAAAATACATAAACTAAACATATATTAATAAACTAATAATAAATGCAATGCGCCTCTCTAACACGCTTTAGTTAACCATTTATACTTAGAGGGATCATAATAATAACAATCAGCTTTTGTTCAGGTGTTTTCGCCACATTTTATTCTTCATTCTTTATTACTGAAAGCATTTTCTTAATTTATAAGAGGACCTTTTTACTGTGTATAAACATTTGTCTTCCAGCAACAGGAAACAACTAATTTTCTTCTGGTAAAATCTGTTAACACAAAATAGAAGGAGCCTTACACACAACAACATTATGATGTTCAAACTGGACAAAAACTATTTGGTATATGAGGAAATTTTCTTCAGTTTCCAGCTGCCGTGTGAACGGACAGTAAGCAAGTTCCCATTTTCTGGCAAGCGGGAAGCCAAGCCAGGCTTGTTTCAGGGAGAGTGGGGGAGTTTAAGACAAAAAAAATAAAACAGTGACTGTGAATGACAGCGAGAGTGAGAGAAAGCGGAAGAGGTTGTGTGTTTGTGGATGCATTCCAACAAGGCCACAACCTCTGGAGCAGATTTGGAGTTCGAGTCACGATGCAGCCGAGGCGAGGCAGAAACAGACTGCTGATCTGGTGCCAAATTACTGGTAGACCAAGGGCTGAGAGGTAGCAGGCAACCGACCCCACCAATGTTTGAAAACAACTCTTTATTTTACATTTTGTAACAACATTCATGTAAAATATGAATTCTGGATGCTTAAGTTTGGGGTTTGCTACAAAAGATTTTTTGTTTGTGCTTGGCATTTGACTGTTTTAAAGACAGAATTTGGTAAAGATGATGCCAAAACACCATGGCGCCACAGATTCATAAAACTTGAGATATGTTTGCCATTATTACTTTAAGACTTGTATTGCAATTGCTCTTCCAGACAATGACTGCAGTCTTTAGAGCAGAGTAAGTGATTATTCTGGTGGTCGTGGCACTGCAAGCCTCAAATGTCAAAAGCCAGAGGCAGCCTCAGTGGTTACTAAATTATATGAGGTAGGAGCTAAACCAGAGGCTGAGGACGCACAGCTGTGGACAGGATCTGACACAGTCTCGCCTGGCCAGGGCTGAAATCTAAGAAAAAACAGCGTAAGAGGAAGTGAAAATCCCTTAAAGTCCGTCTTTTTTGGAAGAAGCCGAGTATCTGACTCTGTCTTTGGCAGCTGGAGTCTGATTGACTGCAGATTTCAGTTCCTGACGCTCTATATAAGTGTTTACGATTCCAGTGCATCACATGTCCTCGGAGTCCACTGTAAAGATCTGAGCGAGGACGTCTCCTCACGGCAGCATTACGACTTCTCTCAGGCCAGATGCTGTCGTCTGAAATGACATTCTCGCTCTGATTCTACATGTTGTTGAGGCTTGTGTTGACCAAACAATCCCTCTGAAGCCGATGGAAAACAGATCAAGAGGAGGCCCAACGCTGCAAACACTCGTATACACTTGGATTACATTACACTGACCTTGAGACTGTTTAATGAGCCTTGCACGAATATATTGATATCCACTGCTGCTCTGCTATTATCTTGAACCAACTTCACCCTAATTGTCTTTATGGCTAATTGAGTTATCCAGCAATTGTCATGTTAGCATTTTTGCGGCTAGCAGTCCCCATGGCTTATGCAAGGAATCTTCAGCTATTTTTCGGTTGACTTGCTCACTTCCCTCGTTCTGTGACAAGAATTTTGTGAAGGAGAAAAACAGACTAGAATTATAAAATGTTTTCCAATCCCTTCTTTTTTCTGTCTCCACTCGGGCCACAAATCATTTGGCCTTTCTGTCAATGCAGACCACCCATTTTCTCCACACTTAAAAGGAAGCACACTTTATCAGATATGCATGAGTGACTCCCAAAAGATAAAACTTTGGTCTAAATCAGCTGATAATGAAGTGATGAAAACGCCTTTTCATGTCTTGAACTCAACTGTAAAGCCTCAAATGTGACTAAACAAGAAAGCGTGTCAAAAAATGTAGTTAAAGATCAAATTGCTTCACTCGTGTTTGATCTCATAGGTGCAGAGTTTTTGTCATGAGGCAGACCCTTGCCATGAACTGCCATGAGCCTTAGCACATATGTAACAGAGATTCAGAGGGATGCTATTTATAGCTAAGCAATTTCACTGTGGCTGCAAATCAGTGAGGGGAGCCAAAAAAACAGCAACTAAAAAAGGGGTGTAAACGTTGTATTTCACCCACACTTACAAAGAAAATGCAAAACCCACACAAACTGCTCACTATATAAAAAAAAATCTAAAAAAGACTGTATTTAGTCTGGGTTGAGAGCCATCTCCAGGGTTTGAATACACATCATTATCTAACACAACAGAGGAATAGAAATATTTACTCTGACCAAGCCAAAGACAACAACTGTGCTCCAAAGAATCTAACAATGGCATCAGGGCAGTAAACTTCTAAAACTCAGAAATATTTGCTTTTCCCATCACGACCAGAGCCGTCGTTGGCACACGCCAGATTGTGGTAACATGAGAATACAGGTATCAGTGGATAGCAAGTGTCATTTTTCAAAGTTGGCTGGAAAACTAAATTCTTGACCTGATCAGTTTTAAAACACAACAAGCAATATTCATAGCAACGAACAGATATGTATGCAGATCAGTGGCATGTTTGAGGAGACAGGTTTAGGGAGTTAGATCTGGGTGACAGTAAAACCCAGAAGTGTTCGTTTTCCATTGATCCATGTTCCATATTTGATGGGTTGCCAGGTTTTACTCAGCAAATCCATTCATTCCCTTGAATTGTCTTTGATCATAAAAATGAATCATGGTCAATAAAAATAGGCTCCTTATCTGTTGCTAAACCCAAAATTGGGTACTTGAAGTATTTACTATAAGCCATGTGGTGATGTGTGAATGTGAAGGACATATATGAGCCATGAGTTTTTACATTCTCACTTACATACATGTATAAGAAAAATAGAATAAAAATAATAGACAACTATTTTCAGAAAGAAAGAACAATGTGGTAGAAATTTACATGTGCATTACTCCAGTTTGTGTTGTGCAGACATACTGCATTGGAAGAGGATGTTGTGTACATAAATATATATATTAATATAAAAAAATAAAACAATAAAACAGTGTTTATAAATGATTAACAATTAACAACAAATATGAGTAATGTGCCAGGTTTGTACATGATATGAAATTAAATTAAATAATGAAATAATATTTACATGTGCAGAGACGTTGTCTTCCAGCTGTAGCAAGAAGTACATCCTCTGCTGGGCCTTTTTGGTGAGGGAGGTGATGTTCGGCTCCCACTTGAGGTCCTGGGAGATGATGGTGCCCAGGAAGAGGAAGGGGTCCATAGTGGCGATGGGGGAGTCACACAGGATGATGGGGGAGGGTGGGGCTGTGAGCTTTCTAAAATCCACAACTATCTCCACTGTCTTCAGAGCGTTGAGCTCAAGACTGTTCTGGCTGCACCAGGTCACCAGATGGCCAATGTCCCACCTGGCAGACTCATCCCCACCTGAGATGAGCCCAATGAGGGTGGTGTCCAGGTGCTGGAGGATAAAGTGAAGCGCCATGTTAACTGCATCCTCTACAGACCTGTTGGCTCTGTAGGTGAAATGCAGGGGGTCCAGGAGAGGGTTTGTGGTGGATTTATGGTGGGACAACACAAAGTGCTCAAAAGACTTCATTACCACAGAGGTCGGGGCAACTGATCTGTAGTCATTTAGTCGTGTGGTCCTTGTTTTTTTGGGTACAGGGATGATGGTGGAGGCTTTGAAGCAGGCTGGCACATGGCATGTCTCCAGTGAGGTGTCAAAATGTCTGAACACTGGAGGCAGCTGATCAGCACAGTGCTTCAGGGTGGATGGGGAGACAGAGTCCAGCTCAGCTGCTTTGTGCGGTTTCTGCCTCCTGAAAAGACTGTTGACATCCCTCTCCAGGACGGTAAGAGAGGGGGAGGAGGTGGGGGATGAGATGGTGGACTTTGGCCGATCAGTGGTGTCACGGGGGATGGTGTCAGGTCTGTCCCATTGTCTTTCAAAACTGGTTAAACCCGTTGGCAAGGTGTGAATTGTTCATGGAGGTTTGTAGCCGGTGATCTGAAGCCTCTCCAGACAGAAGCAGAGTCATTTCTTGAGAACTGGTGTTGTAGTCTCTCTGCGTACAGCTGTTTAGCATCTTGCACCACCTTGCTAAACCTGTACTTTGACTCCTTAAACTTGGCCTGGTCGCCATTCCTATACGCCTCTTCCTTTTCCAACCTCAGCAGTCTGAGTTTGCTGTGAACCAGGGTTTGTCATTGTTATAACTCACCCTGGTGCGTGTTGGTATACAGCTGTCTTCACAGAAGCTGATGTAGGACGTCACAGCCTCTGTATACTCATCCAGATTGTTAGTAGCAGTCCTGAAAACATCCCAGTCAGTGCGGTCCAAGCATGCCTGAAGATCCTCTACAGCTTCACTGGTCCATGTCTTTGATTTATTCACTACAGGTTTACAGAGCTTTAATTGAGTGTCCCAGTGGAGCACGTGTGATGGCGTGATAGGCACTGCTAACTGTAGTGTAACACTGATCCAAAGTTTTCCTCTCTCTGGTTGGATACTTTATAAACTGTCTGTATTGGGGGAATTTTTGGCTGAGATTTCCTTTGTTAAAATCACCAAGAGCAATAAGAAGGGAATCCGGGTTTGTCTGCTCCACACACAGTGTCCGGTTGGCCAGCATGTGCAGTGCACGTTGGCCTGCGGTGGAATGTAAACACTGACCAGAACGAATGAAGCAAACTCACGGGGAGAGTCAAACGGTTTACAGTTAAAGATCAAAGATTCCAGATCAGGTACACATACATACTGCTAGTACTATGAAAAGCTATATGAATATCAACATGTAATGTTTGTAGCCTATTGATACATTAGACTGTTGCCCAGTTGTAAAAAGTGTATATTTTTGTCTACATTTTTGTGTATGTATACACTAGAGCCCGACCGGTTTATCTGCCGGTCGATATTATCAGCCGAAATGAGCTAATTGCATTTAATCGGCATCGGCCGTTTATAACGGCAGATATATGACAATTAAAAAAGAAACAAAAAGTCAGATCCTTCACTCATGTCATGGGTGTAGCATAGTTTGCCCACCAGAGGGCGACCAGCTGCAGCTCCTCTGTTAACAACACTGCCTCACCACAAAAACCACAGAAGAAAAAAATCAGCTGACTGGAGTTTACGGGAGCTTACTGCAGCATGTACCAAACAGGGAGAGGGCTGTGTGAGCGATGAGTCGGTCTTTTGTCAAGTTAATTACATGACTTTAATAATTATAATAAAAACAGACCCAGTCAATTCTCCTCTCCTGAAAACTCCTGATGACTTGCTAACCCTCCCGTTTTTCACTGACATCTCCCGGCTTCCTACCAGCTCACAGCAGTTTAATGTTACGGTAGCTGGGTGTTGAAAACAGTGTGGCAGTTCTAGCGAACGGTCCACGGTCCCTAGTTCATCACTTCTAAATATTCTCTAAAATCACGTAACGTTACAGCAGCTAACGCTGCCCGTTGCTAAATTCGCCACAAAGCTAATGCCGTGTTTATCAGTGGAGGAGCGCCAACGTTAATGAGCCGTTAAACTATAGTTTGACTTATTCTAAATATATCTGCCAGCCGCCTGTCTGCAGTTAGTCGGTGTGTCAGAAATGATTAAACCTGAGCAGACATGCAAATAAACGTGAGCTAAACAAGAATCTAAACCGGCTTCCTGTAGCTCCTCTTTTTGTGACATTGTAGATGTGAAACTCTGTAGTCGGAGCCGTAATGGCTCTGGTTGTAGTTATAACGTTAGTTAAATGAAATCTCAAAGTTGCAGGTCCTCAAGTCTCTCGTAGTTATTACGAATGCTGTATCACCTGCTGCGTTCAATCCAGAGTCCCCATCTCTGCTCGCTTGGAACCTCGACGGAGGTGATAGGAAAAAATGTACCTGTTAGCAGGTACAACTATTCCACAGTGGAAAACCAAATAAAGGCGAGTCGAGCTGGTACTGTGCAGTGGAAAAGGGGCTTACATGTAAAGTGAAAAACACGTGCTTATTCTCTCTCTGTTTACAGACGTAGATGCAGATGCAGATGTAGTGTAAAAGCGCTTTGAGTAGTCGAAAAGACTAGAAAGGCGCTATACAAGTACGGAGCATTTACATTTACAGACTGCTGAAAAAGTTGCACCTTCCCATAGCAAATATTTATTGATGTGCAATTGTTTACATGTTCACTTTTTGATACTGTAATCTATTTTATTAACATAATCCATTTAGGAAAAGGTTTTTTAGCCCACATACATACCAGCTTTCAATATCGGCCTGTTGTAAGTGTAGTTTATACAGTAAAGGGGTCTACTATCCAAATCAATCTCTAAATCTAAATATCGGCTCATAAACCAGCTCTTTTTCACTTTAATATCGGCATTGGCCCACAAAAACCCATATTGGTCGGACCTCTAGTATACACCTGGGAACATGTATGTGTAAGTAAAATAAAACAAGACATATTTCTCTACTTTGTTCACCATTAATGTCTCCACAATGAGGCTTTCTTAAAGCGAATGACATTTGTAAACTGTAACTGATCATAGCAAAGGGCACATATTAAAGTGAAAATTAGTTTAAAAAAGTAAGAAGTAAACTTCAAAGCTTCAAGAATGTGGGTCTTATATTGACTGACATTGTACAACGAAATTGGGTTTTAGTTTTTTTTTTTGTCTAATCAGATCTTTTGGTTGCACTCGATCCGTTGCTGTAAATAAACGCTTGTTGCATCGATGTCTTAACTCTGCGAAATAAAAGCAGATTGTTCCAAACTTATGGCAGAGGATAATTTGTTTATGTCTGTGCCACTGCATAACTTGGAATATATCGACTTTGGTCACCAGCTGACGTCAGTTATTGGTTCTGGTGAGACGTTGATAGGCTTCAATATGACATGATGACAATTATAAAGTCATTTTGGCAAGTCCAAAAATGTTCTGCATGTGAAAACGTCCCCATAAACCGGCATAATGAGAGGGGCGTTGGGTCGAATGGTTCCTCACTTCCAATCAGTCACTCATAGTTTGTAAACAACGCCAACATCTGAAATAAATGTTTGTGCTGAGTGCTCATGTCACGGGTGTGGATTCAGGCATGGAAACACCACTTTCACATGGAGAGAATCAAAAGATCTACTGTACTTCAATCTCAGCAATTAGACTTAGACATGTTGGGTTACACACAACCCGCACTGGCTGGAAAATAGAGTCCCCTTCTTCTGTTTGGACAACGGAGACTTTGAAAGACGTTTTGTGAATCAGCATTTTTTCCCTGCCGACAAAGCTGAAAGAGTAGTCCGAAATTACCTCTGCAAACCGCTTGGGAGTCATGTCTTTGGAGAGAGAAATGAGAGAATTTGGCAAGAAAAGGTGTTCAACCACCACTCACATGTACGCACTTCGTCTCATCTCAACATCTTTACAACCACATATACAGGTACACAAACGCAGACTCGCTGACTGTAAATCAGATAAGTGCGTCCTCTGAAAGCTACAGAAACGAGTTGGGATGTCGTCCACCCTGCTGTCTGCAGCTTCAGCCCTGGACTCTATGATTAAGCTTCATTAAAGACGGTGTGACAGACGGACTGCAATAAAGGTCTTGTAAGAGTGTTTGTGCTTGAATGTGTCTCGTTGTCAGAGCTGTCAGCAGCTTGTCCGCTCGCTCATTTCCTTTAACCACCACGGGCCCTGAACCCTCCAGTTTCATTTCCTCTCAGTGCAGGTAAATCCTTTTTCCCTTAATGTGTGTGTTAATACAGATCAAGTTTGACTTTGAATTTTTTAATCTATGCCCATCAGATGAGGTAGGTTTTTAGCTGTGTCATTATTATTACTTCTGTACGTATTTGATTGATGGTTGAAAACACTTCATCCAACACACATCACGGCTGGGTACAGAAATATACTTCAATAAACTATGTCAGTGGTTTTTATTTAGTTTCATACAGACACAGAATGAAACAGTTTTCTTTATTATTGACCAGTGTATTGGCACTGGTTAATGAGGCTTTATGTTAACACCAGCAGATATCTTAGTTGTTAACAGTAAAATCTAATTAAAATATCTAAATGACAGAATAATTTCACCAAAAGATCCATTCAGTAGACTGCTGGAGCTTTTGACCTTATCACATGGTCCTCATCAGGACCTTGGTGTTCAAATATTCCTTTCCTCTTAGAATGTTTAGGACTTTTGATCCTTTAAGTGCACTTACCAGCAGCCTGCTATGTGCTAATGAAGATGTGGAATATGAACGAAAGCTTGCAGTGAGGCTGTTTTATCAACTGGTGTTTCAACACTAAGTTCAAAACTAATATTTCAAGACTAAAATGTTTAAGTTTTGGTAAGTTTAGATGTAGTTAATTGTTAGAAATATTTAGGTTTAGGAGTTGGACTAGAATGATATTTTCTTGCTATTCATGGTAGTTTATTTGGAC
Organism: Micropterus dolomieu; assembly: GCF_021292245.1. Classification (NCBI taxonomy): domain Eukaryota; kingdom Metazoa; phylum Chordata; class Actinopteri; order Centrarchiformes; family Centrarchidae; genus Micropterus; species Micropterus dolomieu. The sequence goes on along the minus strand of NC_060168.1, from coordinate 29,351,194 downwards.
CAGATGTGACTGGACGTCACCATATTTGGACGAGAGGGTGGTGCTAGCTAGCTTGGTTAGCAAGGTGCATTCGTAATTCACATAAAGTGTAATATTAAATGGGATTGTAATTTTGGCTAGTAAAAAAAAAAAAAACAGGCTTAAATCAAAATGTACTTACGGAAAACATTAACAGCCGACTCCTAATAAGCCTTTTCAACAGCGCTGGTCAAATTTACACAGTGCAGTGGATACAAGTGGTCTGTATTCTGATTGACAGGTCTCCATGGTAGTGACTTGTCAATCCAAATAACAGTAAAGGTTTGGACTGGACAGCAAAACAATGACCTCACTATAAAGCTGCACATTCAGATGGTAATTCTCTATAGGTTCATCACTACAAGGGTTTGAACATACACAACCCTCACATTATTTTTATATTGTCATTATGAAAATTATACATTAATCTGACACTTTTATCCAAAGCGACTTACAATTGCTATACATGTCAGAGGTCACACGCCTCTGGAGCAACTAGAGGTTAAGTGTCTCGCTCAGGGACACAATGGTGGACGGGTCACAGTGGGGTATTGAACCCATGTCTCTCACACCAAAGGCATAGCTTTATCCATTGCGCCATCACCGTATCAGGGATGGACTGGTAATCTGGCATACCGGGCAAATGCCCCGTGGGCCAACGCACCTTGGGGGCTGATGTAACGTAAGTGATGTATTTACATAACTGTAAAAAAATGGGCCAATGACAGGCCCATAGAGCACGGACAGCGGCTCATTGGGTAATTTTCTATACTGACACTGGGCCGGCCCAATTACATCTCTTACTAGCCCCCACGCCCTCTGCTCTTTTTCACAAATAAAAATGCTTTGAGAAAGGTTTAGTGGCACAATAAGCCTGCTATGCAATGTAAATATAGAAGAAAACTCTGTGTTGTCCAAAAACAGTAACTTAAGCCAAAAAGCAATATTAAGCTACTGATTACTGTATTCTATTATATTTTTATATCCTGAATTGTCACCTGGCACCTGAATTTTGTGCTACCCTGGTGCAGAAAATGTCTCAAGAATGCAGAAAATTACATGTTTCACGCTCAAAATCTTCTGGGGGAGGACCCCCCAGTCCAGCCCTGCATTACAGTCACTTATATACCCATATTAGCTGACAGCTGCTAGATGATACTTTTCTTTACTTTTGATACTTTACTTTTGTCCTAAATGCTCAGAGTTTATTTAGTATACTTTTACGTGTAATACATTTTGATCCACCTATTTCTAACTTCAATCCAAAAACATTTTTTAAACGCATACCTAAGTTTGATGAGATAATATATTGTAGGCCTATATGTGGCTTCATAAGAGGAGACAACCACCAGTGGCAAGTTACTCAGAAATTGTAATATATTACTAGTTACTTATTACTCCTTAAAAAAGTAATATTATTACTTTACTTATTACTGGGTGATAAAAGTAAGTAGTTACGTTACTTTACTCTATTACTTTCTGTTTTTCTGCACATGTAGCCTATCTATACGAGCATTTACAAAACGTTAACGCCACTCTCTCCCAAAGAGCCCAAGCATCTGTGACAGTAGTTAGAGTTTCTTTCTGTAAGTTTCATGTTGCTGTGCTGCTTCAACAGATACTTCAATAAATTTTATGTAGAATTGTTCGCGGTTGAAAGGTTTTTGCTGGTCGCACAGAGTTTACAATAGACAACAATGTTCTTTGCATCTTAGACAGTGACACAAAAATGGCAGTCACTACTTACAGCTGTGGAAAGAACGCCTCTCTCCCTCGTTGTCCTTTCCTCCTTTAGTTTTGGCTAACAGCGGACATGAACAACAGAAGGTCCGGTGCCACTGACCTAAGTAATTAGTTACACTACTAGTTGCTGGGAAAAGTAATATTGTTACCCAACACTGGCGGCCACATACCAGAGAAAGCTTACCAGTTAACTGGATATGCTGGAGCACCAGGCAAGCTAACTGTCTGAGTGAAAGCATGATATTCACTAACCGAAAGGTTGGTGGTTTGACCTCTGGCGCATGTTCTTGAGCAAGACACTGAACCTCGATTGCTCCAAATGGTCCGGCCAGCAGCTTAGAGGCTTGTCCAACAGTGTAGAGACTTGGGTAAAAGGCAGTTCGCTGAAACAAACATCAAAAAATAAAAGTTAAATACTTAAATTGATTGTTTATAATATTACCATATATTTCATAAGATTAAGATATATGTGGAAAATGTGTAATTGCAATCTCCTTCACATGGTCACTTATTTGACTTTCTGTATATTTTCTGATGCCGTGCAATGAATTCTTTTAGTTTTTGATTAACAGTTAGGATAAGGACGCATTGCTTTATATACACTCAAACACCATTTCCCATGGCATAGAGCTTCCTAAATGGGTAGACAGTGTTTGTATTGGGTGGACCCACATGTATATTTAAAGCTGGTTTATTCTGCCATTGTGTAGAATAACAGCCCTCCACATGCTGCTAGAAGATATGACGTATTTCTGCCTTTATTATGTCAAAGGAGAGCTTTCTCTGACAAAGGCAGGGGAATATTGTCTTTCAAGAAAATAATGACAATTCCCCTTTTAAATATCATTCAACCACAGCCAAAGATATGCATTATAATAGTGACATGCATTTTATGATTGTGGTTTATTGAACTGCTCTCAATAGGTTCACTTTATGGTCAAAGCTGGCCGCTCCAGATTGGTTTTGGTGACCACAAATTTCCACTTACTTCCTTTGAAACCTAATCAGGTCTTCCTGTTGCACTTGGAATTCAAAGATAGGGCTTATCCCCAGCACTGATTAGCAGCAAAAATAAAAACAAAGCCTTTCACATTTTGCTTTTTAGGTCAGTGGTCTCTGACTCAATGAGTAATATGACTGAATTTTAACTTGCGGTTCTCGGCTCTCCACATCTGTCATGAAAGCAGACCTCATGCTTCCTCTGCCTAATACAACTGATTGCACTGACAGACACTTTGACACATGAAGTGATTTTTACCTCAAGCACTTGTTATTTACTCTAAAAAGCTGTAGGTGCCGAGAGGGCACACTGTTAAACTTGTTATGTTAAAATACCTTTCAACTACCCATAAATGATGAAACAATAGCAGCTGTAGACACACTGGTATGTAGAGTTTATTGTTGATTTTGGATGTTTCCTCAGAGAGTAAGCTTTTGAGGAATTTATATAAGACGTCTTGCTGAATGAGCAGCAATGTAGAGTATTTATAAAACATCATCATAGGTTTTAGATGGGTTTTAGGGGTTACTGGATTACTGAAAGAGCATGCCCACACTTTAGTTTTGCCACTGTAACTGCAATAACTGTGTTTCATGCTGCTGTCTGCAGACATAAGACACTTTCCCCAAAACCTGATTCCAGTCCTCAGTTGTAATTTGTGTATTTAATTATCTCCTTACTTTATTTAAGTTCCCAGTTAGTATTTATATATGGTGTACATAAGTCCTGTATTGATAAATTTATTTAATACTCCGTATTATAGTAGATGCTCAAGAAGAAAATTGTATTCTAGTGTTTCAATGTTACCTCTCCTATGGACTTGTTTTTGCACTTCCTAATGATGCCTCAGTTTCCCTCAATAAAGTAGATCTATTTTTAAAACTTGATCTTGAACACCTCTAAATCTACAGTTAAACAGCAAATACATTTTGGCCTTGTCCAGTCTGCCAGACCGGATCCGTTTTTTGGCATATCCAGATTGTATCCAGATCGATTTTAGAGTCTGGGCAGCAAAATAATAATAAAAAACACGATAAGTAATTTTGCAAATTTGATCCAACCACCATTCGGAGTTTGGTAGTTTCAACTGCAATTCCAATCTGCTTTCTGCAGATGCATCTCACTCCGGACGCTCTAGCTGCTTAAATGTGAACAATGGGAATGTCAAATCCAGAGTGACGGAAGTGCATCAGAGCGGCTGAGCAGAATCCATGCTCTGTGCTGTCAAGTCGTGTAGCAGGACTGCTTCTTCGCTGAGTTTGTCTGGTGCGACAAGGAGTTCTATCAGCGATTGTTTGGAGGGCAAGCTGATAAATGTCCATTTTTCATGCTTCCACATTGGAAAGCTGCCTCACAAGCATAGCTACTGATGTCCAGATCCTTACCACAGCAACACACACAACTCTGACACATTATTGCCTTACAAAGTTATGTTAGCAAACATCAGTTGCCTATTTTCACAACAGGCATAAATTAGCATTTATGAAGAGTCATGTTCCTGGCCACCTGATTAATGTAAGTCCAATATTCAGTCCCGTTTAGTGCTAGTTTAGGCTTCACCATCTCCTGAGAAAAATGTCTTTAGCAACTTGGTGCTAACTTAGTACCATAAAGTGGAATCAGAGCTTGTTTGCTTTCTTCTGCTGCTGGTAACTGTGCTGATAAGAGCAGTGAGGCTGAATTATATGTGTATAAAAAATATATTATATATACATTAAATATAAACAATAGTAAAAAGCACTGTAGAGCTGCAGAGAGTGTCACTTGATCCACTGTTAATTTAAAAAATATAAATTCGAGGACATTTAAAGATGCAAGCGGTTCTTTCCATGCTGTCTTTGTAAACTATCAAATGGCTTTCACAGGTCATGCAGAATTGTAAAACTGGTTAAGTGTAAAGGACACATTTTCACTCCAAGTAAACAGGAAAAGCAACATCATTTGGGGTTGCAAGTTTTGTATTCCCCCTTGACAACAGCAATAAGTCAGTCACTAACCCCTATAAATTCTGACAAGCTGTTTTTTTCCCCCAAACAGGTATTAACCAGCGTCAGTCCAAAGCCTGCCTTCACCGTTCAGACAGGTGGCTTGCAGCTGATGGAAACCTTATTCTCACTGTCTGCTCGAACACAGCTCTCCACCTCCAGCTCGCCTACTGTGTCAAGGTAAGGGCCCGCTGAATTATGCCGAGGTGAATTCCCGACGGTGGCAACGGGATACGGTAGCAGGGGCACCAAATGGACCTCTTTGGAGGAACAGTGAGTTCATGAGGCATAGAGTTTCATATCTTGTTGACAGCTCACAGGGAGTATTACCATGTGAGCCATGATTCCCTGTACGTCTGTGGGACTTTTCCTGTTATATCTCCTTGTCCACAACCCTCTGGCAGAATTATATGAAACGAATCGCCGGCAGTTGTGGGTTTAGCTTTCAGGCGTTGTTCATGTTGTGTAGCTGTGACAACAATGGAATAAACCCGCTATCCCATTTTTGTGGTGTGACACAGTGTTCATTTCCGACTGCTGACTGTCTCTAGCGTGCATGTGGATCCTTCAGAAGAGCATTCTGCGGTGAGCAGTAATGCAACACGTTTGGTGACAATAAAGAGGGAAAGCCTTCTGATTTTTTTCCCCACTCCTCCTCACACAGAAAATATCTTCAACAGAGACAGATGCTTGTGTCTGCTATACACACGAGCTAAGTAGAAAATTAGAATTCTATCGTAAGAGATCTTCCAACAAAAGATATATGTAAACCCATCTGACTTGCTCGAACACAAAGAAACTCACACAACCTCTTAACCGAGTCAGGGTGATTCACGTGGCACACATATTCAGAGTTGTTTTGACAGAAGGTCGATGTTAGAGGGAAGATTTAAGAGTACCTGCGTGCAGCTGGCAGGTATGCAACAGTTGAGCTCTGTGGGCCACACACATACACCAAAAACCCTAATCACGTTTTTAACCACTCAGAGAGACTGAAGCAAAAGGCAGAAATAAAAAGGTCCCTGATAACAGCCTGCTTGTTTCACTTTGAGATTTATACCAAAACAGCGCTTCTTCAGTAGCCTAGTTTGGAGGATAAACATGTTTTATGTGAAACTGCTAACACATTGTCTGAATAAAACATAGTCTAAAGTTAGTAAAGTGTCCTGATTTAAATAGAGAAATTCATATCACAGTAAACAGCCTGACCAAGCATTTAATGCAAACGTTCAATACTTAATGCTACAGACGCATATTGGTTAGTAATCAAGAAGTACAACACCCTAGCCCTAACCATGGGTGTATTAAATAATGGAGATATCCAAACATGGTGGACTACACTTTCCAGAGATTATCTAGTGCACCTTTAAAAACTCTCTAATCTAATCTAAAATATCTGGAAACATCTCTTGGTGACTTTTAAAAGCCTAATGGGTTAAATCTCTATTAATCAAATACACTTAATAACATAAATTACATAAATGTGATGTTCAGGAATCTTTCCAGTTTACAGACATTTGTTTTCCATTTAGTGTGAATGTTTTTCTGGGGCGAAGGTCACCTGAGGTTCCAACGTTGGCCTCTACACCAAAATTGCAGTCACACAGCACAACTTCTTTTCAGGTTGATCTTCTAATCTTAATAATTTAGTACAACTAAATCAGTGGCAGCGCTGGGCTTTGTAACTCTACCCTCATCCTCTTTAATAATTATAATCTCTTTCAGTATGTTTCAGTTTGTTAAACTATGGCGCTTCTATCTCCTTGATTTTATTCCTGCTCCCCAACGGATCCATGAAATATAGTAAAAAACTTGCACAAAAAGTATGTGAAAATAAAAGAGTAAAAGATGCAAATGAAGGGAAACAGACAAAGGTTTCCAACAGCTTCAACTGGGCAGGTTAGCAAGTGACAGCACTCAAGCAGTGAGCTCACTACAAACACCAGTCCCACTTCGCTTTCCAGAGCCGACACCGATTTATGCATTCAGCAGAGGCAGATTAGCAGGCCTGGAGCTTACATCTAAAAGGTCAACTCTGATTGAATCCTGGATAAGAACATGCAAGAACAATTTGTAGATGCCTTGAAATCTAGGAGCAGTGGTGTGGTCTCACTCAAAACTAGACAAAACTCTGACTCCAGAGATGTATAAATGGCACGACTCAGATAAAAACAATGTTGAAAACTTACATTAATTTTTAAAATGATCATTCGGACATCTACACTGAAATAATGCTTTCAGAGCTTTCATATAAAAAAAGTTGAGACAATAATCTCACTGCAGTGTCCATAGCTGTTCTGGGGCTTTGAATGATATCAAGTGATCTTCATCAGCAGAATATTTTAAACTTTATTTTACATCAAGCATACAAGTTTATTTAAACTTAAAAAAATATAATAAAATTGATCTTATTCTCCTTTTCCCTTCATTTCCAGCAAACAGGCAAGGAAGGCTTAAAAAAAAAAAAGGTTTCTTTTGTGTGATGTCGAACTAATTTATTAAAAAATTCCTTTTGGATACTGCTTTCTGGGTGGCTTGTGCCGTAATCTTAAACATGAGGTGATGTGGAGCGAGTCCAACACAAACCTCGCTCCCAGACAATAGCTCGCCCTGGTAGGTAATGCCCTGACTTTCTGAATTCCACACAGTTTGCAAACACAGGCAGCTTTCCTCCCTAAACGTAATCATTTTATGAAGTATGTGAGACAATACCACCAATATTCTGGAAGTAAACAACATTATAAGGGAGCCAGGTTTCATGAGGTTACAACCCTGTACTGTGGGTTAAATAGAGTTCTGCTTTGCAAAACACAATTTGATGACCTGCCATAAACAGCAAGTCATCAAACTATTGAGGCCATCCTGTTGAATGTATAGTATTCCATTATGTAGGTGAAATTACACTTAATTAATTTCAAGGGGAGGGCAGCTGGGGTTGAGGGCAGACAGCTTTCCCATGGTTCATATCAGGGTGGGAGGGTCTTTCTAATTTCACAGCCTCAGGCTGAATAGAGGGGCCTGTTTTTGAGGTGGATGTGTGGGCCTGATCTTTTGGCCACTCAGGGACGCGATGTTGGCCTGGGCGGCCTCCCCGGGACCCTGCATGTGCGTCGAGTACAGAGCGCTCAGTCTTAATGCTGCCTGACAGCTCATGGCTGCGGCTCAGCTGCCGGCGTTTCTGAAGGGAGGTCTCGGCTTACGGCAGAGGCTGGCAGGGCGGCTGCGGGGGAGAGCCGAGGTTCACCGAATCCTCCAACGGTAGCAGAGACATAGAGCTGTGAGCTCACCGGGTCTTTCCACAGGCTTCAGGTCTATCTCAACACCCGAGGACCCGGCCAGTGTAACATTTCACCACGTAATTAGATTACTAATGTAGTGTGAAATGAGATTGAGGGGGTGTTTCGACTGAAAACCAGGCATTCTCCGAGGTCACTCGTGTTTTTTTTCCAATGTAAGGCCAGTAAAATCCATGGTTCCCTTCACGGGGAGGTATTACAATGGTGTCATATGTGCTGCCTCCAAGGTCTCCTGCACTTGCCAGTAAAAACAAGTGGCTTATAAATGCTTTCTCTGCCCCCGCCCCATCTCTAAGTTGCTCCCACATTCACTCCAAGGTTGTTTCAGAATAAAACAATTATACATAGAGCGCACACACAGGTTGTCGTGCCTTTATGACCTCCCAAGCACTTACAATAGCTTCCAGCTGTCTCTTTGAGACTCTTAGGGAATATTTTTAAAACCCAAGTCACTTTGGTAATAGCCTTACAGTTGATTAGAGAGGACTCATTCCAGAGGTGGAAGATAATTGTCCCCACCTTGAGGCTCCAATAAATTTCACCATTTTATGTTTGTGATGTATAGCTGTCCAAAAATTGAAAAATAAAACTCCATTACAGCAAGAGTAACAGTTAATTAATGGAATAAATTAGACCCTGTGCTAAATTAAAGGCGTTTAGATTTATCAGCAGAGAAATATTTGCTGAAATGATTAACTAACAATAATTTTAATAAGTCATTTATTAAGCAAATTTGCCAAATATCCTCTACTGTAGGTCCAGCTTTGTAGACAGAATTCTTTCAGGTTCAGTCTTGAAATCGGAAACAGTAATATGACAAAAGTTGTTTAGCTGTCATGGAGCTGGTTTAATTGTTATCTACTGGTAAGTATGGAGGTTTTGGTCACATGATAAGAACTTAACCATCACTATGACAACTGAGTAAACTACATCCACTGTTGAAGGCTGTGAGATGTGTCGAAAGTTCTAGAAAAAATAAGACGACCTTGTAATAAGACACTTTTGACAAATAAAACAAGCTATTTTAATTTGAAGATATAACTTTGAAATTAGCATTTTCACTATTTTCTCACTTTTCGTCGACTAAAAGATTCATTGTTTTTTTTTTTAGATGCGTTGATTTGATTGATATTAACAAATATTAATAATCATATATTGAAGCCCACGTTGTGACTCACCAAATAAATATCAAATAAATCTGACACAGGTACAGTCTAATCTAGAGCTGCAACTATGGACGCCTATAATAGATTATTCAGCGGAAAGAAAAATGTGATAATCAATTCTTCATTTAATCATAATTTTTAAACACCCGCATTTTATTTAGTTCCAGCTTGTCAAATGCTAATATTTGTTCCATGATATCTATCTAAGACAAAACCAGACATTGGAATATGGCAACTTGGCTGGATGAACATACCAGGTTTGTACAGAAGTTTTCTTTTCATTAAATCACAGCAAACCAATAGATGTTGGTGTCATTTTAAAAGTCATAAAGCTTTGACAGAAAGATAAGTCTGTGTGGAGCAGACGGTGCCTTAATGTAAGCCGTGCTGTGAAAACTATGAGGAGACTTTGTGGGGTACAAAAAAAATCAGAGTAGAAAACACTGTAGATAAACACAAATAAATTGAATTTGCTGTGTGTCCGTGTCCTGGGGTATAACTAAACCAGAGTCTCAGCCGCAGCCCGCTGTAGGTGCATCTGTGGACATTTGCAGGAGTAGGAAGCAGTGTGGAAGGGGGCTTATATTGTACATTTTTCTTCAGGAAAGAGATTGCTGAGGCTTGTAACACATTTCCACATCATATTTGAGGTCCAGAGAGCCCACAGAAATCTACAAAATCACACTCATTCACGTTCTTTATGTATTTCCCAATCATTCTTTTTCTTTCAGCGCAGGCAAGTATTGAACAGAAGGTATCTCAGGCCTTGTACACAGACAGGAAGTGTCCTAATTTCCGCCACCATTACCGAAAGCTGTATTTGGCTTTAATCGCTGCATTTCTGGTGCATATGTGCACCATCACACGATACACGTAGGATGCAGAGAAGAACATCTGGCGACAATCAGGGGTATCGGTCTTGACAGCGTAACTGTCAGCACGCATCTCCTGCAACAAACCATCTATTGCCTGCTCTGTTACGTTACCCAGAGGCCTTTTCTTTGTCCCCCACCCCACCCCGTGCGGTTTGCAAGGAGCTTGTTTGTACAGATGACTCCCCGATTGCTTGTTTCTCACAGGGGGTAATAAGACCTCGACCCTCAGAGTGCACTTTGCCAGGCAGTAGTGTTGAGCTGTGTTTGTTTGTGTGTTACGCTTACTATTGTGCTGCTGCAAAAACTTCAGGAGAGCTGAAGGTTAATGTGCTTGCTTTAAAATTATCTTTACAAGGTTTTTCATTTGGAGTGAAAGCTGATTTAAGAGCTTTACTGACTAAAGTTTGAACATCAACCTATTATGATACACGGTTAGATAGTATACTTTTGGGTTGTTTAGTCCTTGCAGAGTTTTTGACCACTAGTAGCGCTATAGAGAACGGGGAATGAGTGGATTTCTGTTTTCTATGTTTTCGATCCACAGTTCTGCTGTTTCATACTACTCCACTCATGGTTGGTGGTGACAAGAAATATAGCATATATGTGCCAAAAAGGCAGGAAAGAGGAGCATAGCTTGGAAGATAACAATTAAGGTAACATTAAATATACTTGTCAGACCTCAGGGACACACACAATATCTTTTGGTGAGAAAAAGTGAATAACATGACTTTTGGTTTACAAATAAACTCCAGAGGGCACCTTTAATAACATTATTTGACAAGCTACAATATTAGAATGATGCTAATGCATCTTTATTACAATCAAATGAAATGATATTGTGACAGGGCCTATTCTGCCAGTGATTACATCTACATTTGATACTTTTAAGTACATTCTGTTGCTAATACTTCTATGTTTCTATGTAAGTAAAGTTATGAATGCATGACTTTTACTTGTGATGGAGAATTTTAACACTGACGTTTTTGCGCCATTTACTTAAGTATGGAATGGAACTAACATTGACACATACTCACACAGCATTTTCGAGATCTGTATCTTGTTTAAGGACACTTCAACGTGTGGGTTCGAGGAGCCCTCTGATTAGTGGACGACCCGTTCCAACTCCTGAGCCACAGCCGTCGCAATACTTCCTCCACCGCTGATGAAAAGTAGGCATTTGGCTGAACTGGAACTGTTATAATAAAATCATGCCAATTAATGTGCATTGTGCCTCTTAAATAGACAATGACAACTATTTTATTCCACAATGAACAAAACAAATAATGAACAAAAACAACGTTAATTGACAGTGACGTCTGACGCATAATTAATTAATTACTTAAGACCCAACGAAACAAGCCAATATATAAATTAAGTACCTAATGACAACTTTAATCTTAACTGAAATGGAAATACTGTATTGTTATGTTCTTCATTTTAAACACATTTCCCTAAAATTAGCCTGACATATTTGATGTCTTAAAAAAATTTTGGGATGTCTATTAGAATTTAAAACAAAGTTTTGTGGGTTTTAACCGAGTTCTGCTGCCCAGCATGAGTTTGTCACGACTGACCCACAGGCTGATCAGTGAGGTTTAAGAGGTTTGACACGCTTAGCAATAAAGATAAAGTAAAATATGTCATGTGAGATTCTGGATGAAAATGTATTTTGCTAAAAAGAAAACAGATATTTAAAGAATTTTCTCATGTTTCCTTTTGTTCCTCACTGAGCCAAACCAGCCTTCTTCCTCTGTGGTACACCCTATAGAGCTGCAGTTATCCCACATTTCCATGTTAAGGGAAGAGAAAACATCAGTTTTGTTGTGATCACACTGAGAGCCAACCAAGCTGATCATTTTTCAATAAGTGATGGTTACATGAGTGCTAATAGAAAGTTAGGATTTCTCCAGCTGGGATGAATTCATGCAGTTTGTGTTTACATTTCCCAAAGTGACATATACAGTTTCTTTGCATATGATGAAGAGGTTTACATATGTTGGCTGCTCCGTAGGTGGGAGCTTATTCAGCTATATGTTACAGATGGTCTTCAGTTTATTAGCATAAAAAGCAGGACTGTACAGAACGAGGGCTCCTCTGGTTTTGAAACAACATTACAAATATCACTATAGTGTAGGCATGCTCTGTGCTTCAGTATTAAACTCTGCAAAAACATTTTCCACGCAGATACTTGAGCTTAACCAAATACCACCACAACTTTAAAACTGGAAATTATGAATGGACAGGAAATATTGAGTGACATTTTGCAAGATTCCTGAGTTAGCATAAAACTCAAGCCCCGTTTAAGCGTACTAATTGGTTATTTTAGGAAAAAAGTAAATGACATGTTAGAAGCGTACAGCTGGGCTGCAAAACGAAAACAATGAAAGCACTGCACCTGATTTTTTTTACCAACACTGCCCAAACCCAGAATATAGTGAACCACAGGAAGACAGCGCTCCAAAGATATGGTCAGTGCTGCGTTCAGGTTTGCGGCCAAAACATGTGGGTTTGAGTTTCCAGACTAGCTGTCAAAATCTGGGTCAAGCAACTGTATGTGAATGTGTGTTACTCTCAGTGTGATGGAGGTTGAGTGCTCAGATGACCTTCCCCGCAGGTTTAAAATAAATACTAAAAAGTCATTTAACCTACTGAGAGGATTTGCATCATAACACACTTAACAAATTTAATAATTGTTTTTTTTCTGATACTCAGTGATTTTGTGGCAGCATTTACCCATGTAAGCTTTTTCAAAATCAACCTAATTGAAACTTTAAGTTTACATCAGCCACTAAGGTCGCAGGGGGGCAGGTACCTGTGGATTGACCCTGAAATTTCAATCCACCTCTTTGTTAATATTTGTTACACTGCTATAACAAAAACACTGATTTGACAGTGATAGATGGTTTAAAGAGACTTTAATCTGATTTTAACTTGGTTTAAACCTGTTTAAATATAAAAAACTGGCTGTTTTAAAATGGTTTCAAATTGGTTTATCCAGAGACAAACTAGTTTAAATGTATGTTGGATAGAAAAACTTCTTTAAACCTGAAATACACTTTAAACTGGGTTTGAGGTTGACAGTTCATTCTTCCCTGGAAACAGTAGTTTACAAAACAAATAAGGTCCTCATCAGCTCATTGAGTTTGTTAAGATGCCATGGAAATATAGATATTTAAACCTTTCATAATTGTGTACTCTTGGACGTCTTGTGTATTTTGACTTAAAGGTTGTTTCAATACATTTGAGAGACTGGTTTAGAGGTCTTTTAAACCACCAACTGTTTTCAAATAGATTTAAACCAGTGACAACTTTGTTTAATTAAAAGTAAGAATTTTTTTAATAATCTGATCAATGTATCTGCAGTGAAAATATCTGTTGCCACTAACGAGCAGTTTAATTAAATATTAAATATCTATTATACAGCAATTAAATATCTATTCATTTCCTTTGGCCACTGTTTGAGATTACCTACAAATGTCCACTGGAGGTTTAGGGTTTTCTATGAATGCTTTAGACATGTTCAACCATTAGACTATCTTCTCTGAGGGGTTGTTAAAGTTATTTGGTGGTAGGAGTCATGAGGGTCACATTGGTCACAACACAATTTTGAGGAAGCGGTGAGCTGTGGATGTGGCGTGACCTGCAACAAGGACTGACCAAATGACAATGAGATGGAATCCATATGCATACCATAATCCTTCACGGTCCAAAACCACTTTCTTCTCGCAGTGATGGGCGTAGCTGCGGGTTTAAATTCCATACGTCGGACACAGAGCAGAATAATCAGAGTGTTTGGTTTTCCCTCCAGACTCTTTGCTATTTCAGTGATTTCTTTGTAACTCGCCAGTACAGAGAGAGACATAAAATTTGTTTGCACTTGCTGTGCTCAAAGCATGTACATGTTTCATCTCAGCTTAAATAAATCCACAACTTGTTACTCCTTCTAGTCCACGGAATAGTTTCTGGTTTTTTAAAGTTTTAACGTCTAAATGTACTTTACATATAATGGTTGGGAAGCCATGAAAGGATTACCAGAGCCTCTGTTTGAAGTGACGCAACATTCACGTATCTTTTCAAAGAGACCCAACATGACCACCTACAGGCACAAAACGACCACAAAGAGACCCAAAAGAAACTACAAAGAAACACAACGCCACTACCAAGAGATGTAAAACGAACACAAAGAGACAAAAAAAGTCCCCAATAAGAAACAAAATGATCACAGAGACACAAAACAACTCCCCCAAAAAACACAAAATGACCATAAAGGTGCTACACGACCACAAAAAGACCATAAAGAGACCCAAAACAACCACAAAAAGACTATAACTATCATCATCTTCTTCTTATTCTTACTATAAATAAGTATATAATACATTTTAATTAGTTTAAAACATGGAGGCCTGGCCCTGAGCCAGGAGGCCAAATCAACCATACCAGCAACAGTCAGAGAGGGAGGAACGTCACAGGAACCGCAAAGAGACGCAAAATGATCACGAGAAAGACAGAGACCCTTTATTGTTAATTTCCTTTCTTTGTAACTATTTAGTTCACAATGCTGTTTATATGCATCTAAGTAATTTCATGATAAAATAGTTAAACTAAGTAAACTAAAAGTTGCTCCGTTAAGTGATAAACATCAACATTTTACTTTGTGGGATAAATAATCCTTCAAAACAGAGTCAAAAACATATAGGACACTTTATGAGAAATGATGACCTCATCACATATAAAGACTGAAGCCGCTGTGTTTTACTTAAGGTCTGAAAATTATGCTTCAATATTCCTCTGAAAGAACACATTTCAAGCCACTTGGTCTTCCCCGACAAAGCCATTGCATCTCCTTAAACTAATAGGCTCAAATTGCCTTTGGATGCTGATCCAGGGTCTGCTTAGCAATTTCCTCAGCAATATTTTAGGTGCAGAGGTTACAGCAGGAATGCTGACTCCCAGTCAGGACTCCCAGAAAGTAAGGGACGGCATCCAGCAAGTTTAATTCTCTTAACCTTTCATTCTATACAGCTGAGAATTCCTGTCATTAATCAAACTGTCTTTTCACATCCAAAGTAATAAGACAATGGAGCCAAAATATCAAAGTACAGTGCAGTCCAAATATTTATAGAGTACTGTGTAATAATCTAAGTCTTCCTTTCTGCTCTGGACCTGCTTATACCGTATTTAAAAAAGTGAAGTCAAAAATGTCCCTGGAAAACAAGCTAATTTCAGTTTTGGGATAGTTTGTGTGTCTTTTAGTGTGACAAAATCATCTGCCACAGCTGTCACCTATCAAAAATATTTTAGTTAGCAGGCGGCTCTGGCTCAGGATGTATGATTATGCAGCTCTATTGGAAATTAATTTTAGAGAGCATTCATAGATAACATAACATTGTATGATTTAGGCAAATTTTTATTTATTTATTACAACTTATCCTTGTAGTTGTAACCATCGTTTTTATTGGTTATGATAAATTGTACCCACCAAAGTACCCAAATCAAAATTGTATGAGTTGACTGATGCTTTGAATATTGAACATGTCAAGGAAAAGTTTTTCCTGTAAGATATATAATAAGTTTTAGTGATTGTGTGAGATAATGTTAAATCAAATAGAAAGTGTAGACAAAATACAACACACTAATGAAAATAAAAGGGTAATATGAGGATTTCATTGCATTGAAAATAATAAACATGGCAGAACAGGGAGATGTGGTACCACAGTAGAAGGTAGATTAAAATAAAATGGATTAAGGGAATGCTAAGTTAAAAAAGTGTGTTTTAAGATTTCTTTTAAAGGTGTTTAAAGATTGTGATACCCTGGCCGGCCATTGACACTAAATGTTCTGACTATGCTGGTTTTGTAAGACCAACAGTCCAAAATCAAAAGAAATTCAGTTTACGCTCACGTACGACAAAGAAAAAATAGCCAATCTTCACATTTCAAAGCTGAAACTAGAGAATATTTGGCATTCGTGCTTGAAAAATGACTACGTATATGCATGTGAAGGTTCTTGCCTTTGACTTTACTAAACTACACTACAGCACTGGCTAATATACATCAGTCTGTAGCACCATCTAAATTTGTCCCAATGATCAAAAACAGTTCAATCTGGATTTAAAAAACAAGAGACTCATTTGTGGACTCACAATCTGGGAAACATTACATCCTAAATATCTGACTTGCAGTGAAAAGTTGAGATGATTTCGTCTGCTTGTTGACAGCGGTGTGCTCTGAGACTGACCATGGCCCGGTCTCTAAATTTTCCACTTTTTTAGAAACCAATTCCAGAGTCTGCAGCTTCCAAGAAGAGGTTTGGCCGTAATATCAGAATTCTAATCGCTTCTAATTGGCGAGCGCAACCTGGAGCGTGAGGAATTTGACTTTGTTAATCATTGCTGACATGTTACAAGAAAGTTATACAGTCCAGGACTGACCGAGTACTGCAGGTACAGGACAGAAGGTAACTGGACCTCACATGTCGTGTGGACAAGATGATGTGTTTTACTTACAGAAACTCTCTCTTTCTTAACTTTTTACACAGTAACAGATGGTGGTTGTGCGAGTTGTACATGACCCTTGGGACCCAGAAATCTGTCAAAAAACATTGTTGTTAATAAATAAATAAACCTTGTTTTAAATGTATGCCTCTTTCTGGCACATTATTCCACAATAACAGACTAAGTAAATGTCAAGTGAAGGAAAAAATTTTTCAATATTGTCGAAACTTTCCACACATCCAGAAAAAGCCACGGGTGGGAAGAAGATGCTTCTTGTTTGAATTGTATGAAAATGTGAGTAATCTGCAAAAGCACTGTGCGTGATCAGCCTTAAATAGGCCTTAAATGACAAATGATGCTCTTGGTTGCATGAAGGAAAAACAATAATAGTCCCGTGACAGTGGCTTCAAACTCTTGGATGAATTCTGACCGCCATCCTCGTGATGACACAGCTGAGCTTTATTGGCTGGAAGGAAAGAGACCTGAGCGAACCGGATTGAACTGAGGCACGGCTGAAAATGGGCCTTTCTTACCACATTGCATAACTGAAAATTGTTTTTCACCACATGTCACGTCACAAGGCAGATGAATTTAATAACACTTACTAAAGAAGCAATGCTTGGAAAGGCAAGTCATTTTAAATTGCTATAGAGATGTAAGGATAATAAATGCAATGCCAATAATGGACTTCATCTGTGAGTGATGGTAAATCCTTCCTATGGTTTGTTCTGGGCTGATTGTGTGTCTGGTGCATGAGGGTGTGCCGCAGAGGGCAATGAGTTCTGGAAAGTTTAGACAATCACAGTGAAGTTATTTCACCTACCTTTGAATATGAAACACTCACTCTCTGTAGACTTGATAGACGACTTTCAAAAGTTTATAGTTTTTTTTACAATAGATTTTAATAGTTAGTTTGTTTAGGGAAAGAAAAATATCCAATATCCAAATGTCCACAGAAACTCATCAAACCTTCATCCATCATAATCAACTTCTCTGATGTCCAACCATATGCTCAGTATGTTCTGAATTTTTGTTTTCATATTTTCTTGAAAATAAGACTAAATACACTGATTTCTCTCTGAATCCTCATGTACGACTTTGTCTAGGTTGCAGTCTGGTGCACGAATCTGTCCCTATCAAATAAACTTTACCACCTGTTGTGAGCTTGCTAGCCATGCTGGCTCCTGTCCCACCTGCTTTTTAACCATGTAGTGAAATCTGGTCTGACCACACCTTCAGACCTCCTGTTTTTCCATTGATCTTAGTTATTAGACAGTCTGGCCGACCTCTGGCTCACTCATTTGTCTGAATTGTAGTTTTGGGTGCTGGTTACATAACTCACAGTTTCCTCCACCATAAAAACATCAGACTCAACACAGCCAGTCCTACTGATCAACACATGCACCTATTAGGGATTTGGACCTGTGTATGAAATAAATTGTGCATTAAGCAATATTTTGGTAAACTATGAGTGTGTGGATCACACTGAGAATATGGCTTATGCAGCAGGAGGTGGTTTGAGAAGCTATTGTGAACATTTTGATACTCAATTATCCACAACCAAAACTGGGCACTATTGGAATTCATTGTAACTGGCAGTAATTCAAAATGACCACAGCTCAGTGAAGCATGAAACTTTTTTAGTCACAAAAATGATTCATACTGTAAAAGAACCAAAAACACAAACTTTTTTTATTAATCAATACGGGTTATGAAAGGGATCTATAATATAAATAGATGTATGTTTTTACTTTAATATAATATACCACGATTCAATCTACAGCACTATCAGTACTGTCAAAATTTATAGGCCTTTATACACAAAAATGGCCAATGGACTGTACTTAGAGCTCCTTTCTAATATTACGAGCATTCAAAGAGCAACACTACGTTGCATGTCACATTCACTCCATTCACACACATTCATTCATGGAACTAAGATTACATTTACATAATTTTTATGCATGGCTCCTGCTTTTATTGACAAAACATTTTTCCAGATTGGGTATAGTTGATTTCATAGCACTACGCCTCCCTGTACGTTGTGATATAGAGCATATGGCATTTCCTGCTGACACGTCCAAATAAACTAGGTGTTTTAAAAGTGTCTCTTCCCAAACACCCAAGGACCTTCACCATGCATGACTATACATTAATCCATACCCTCTGTTTTATTTTGTCTGGTTAGATTCTTTGCTCATTGCTGAAATTAGCGTGGCTCTAAACCAGATTAATTTAAGATGAATGAGGTGAGCATAGTGACAGTTTCAGGGTTGCTGGAAGGAGACGGCATTGTAAATTTCATATGAGAAAATAAACGCAGAAATTCTGTTTAATTTTTAATTGTTCTTAGTCACAAATTTAACACCTCTGATCTAAATCATTGCTTTGAGGTATTTTTTATAGAATGTCCTCACATGACAAACAAAGCTTGTTGACATAACTGAACTGTTGGGTGGTCTTGAATGTTTTAACACATTAACTAAGCATCACTAATAAATATATATATGCTCTCTCTCTCTCTCTCTCTCTCTCAATTCAATTCAAATTAGCTTCATTGGCATGAATGTAATAACAACATTGCCAAAGCATCATATATACAACATAAGAACAATCAGCCCCATACATTTCATTAAACAAGTAATCAAAGCGTATGTGTGTTTGTGTTAAAAAAAAATGAAGAAATATTAAAAATTAAAAAAAATAAATAAACAAAACAGTAAGTGTGTGTGTGTGTGTGTGTGTTAAAAAAAAAAATTAAAAATAAAATAAATGAAACAGTTCTCTCTCTCGCGCTCTCTCTCTCTCTCTCCACACACACATTCTTTTCCATTCTTCTGCAAAGTAAGTACTTTTACTTTTGATACTGAAAGCCAATTTATATATTTTTACTCAAGTAAAGGATCTAAATACGTCTTCCGCCATTGGATCCTGTAAAAAAAAAAAACAGTGAAGGGTACTTTTCTATAACAGCTTACTAACTTTGACCTGTACTAGAACTAGAATTGTTTATATTATTACATCTCGTTTCTCCTTTCACAGAAGTCATGTGGTGTTTTTGATATCACCACTGAAGACCGCAGTGCCCACATGTACAATAACAGCTCATGAATGCTTCACTGTGAACAGGCAAAATGGCATTGAGGTAAAATCACAAGTAATTTTACGACATTGAGCATTTACACTCAAATTACTCTTCAGAAACGTACAGGAACCTTCAATTTCCAATAAAAACTGACTTAAAATACAGAGCATGATTGGATCAAGTCCAATTTCCTGGAAATTGTTGTTTTTCAAGTAGTTGACAGATAATAATCCATCGCTGCCAGGCGAGCCATGTATAGTTTGTCCCTCAGGACCCTCCTCATCAGCGTCAACTCAGGAACTGAATAACTGAATGTTCCCTTTCACTATGAAACGTAATCCTCGGATATATGTGAAGCAAAGTGGTTTCCTCCCCTTATTAGGGTCCCCGTAAATCAAGCCAATGGGGTGTCCCGTCGTGAACGAGGCCCCCTCGCCTATAGAGCTGATGCCAGTAAGGTATTATGGGAGATAATGGGGTCTGAGCTCACACTGAGGCACGTTGGAGCCCAGAGGAGAGATGCTGTTTTCCATCTAGTATGTCATGTAATAATTTATTTTCTACACAGTAGCAGAGACATGCGATGGACACTCATGCAGCAAAATGTTAGATTCTTTCACAGTATTCTAATGCTAACTACACGTGAACTTTAAAGTTGCTTTAAGGATGACTTTTTACATCTTCATCTCTGAAAATGGAAGGATTTAATCATGAATCAGTCAGTTTAACAACAGCTGTTTATCCATATCCAGTTTATCCTTCATGGATTAGTTGAACAAACAAGAAAAATGTTAATTATTGAGCTTTAGATGGGCTGCTTTTCATCCAAACTTTCCAACTTTTGACAGCCCGTGTGGAGCTAGCTAGCTTGCTTAGATAGGTGCATCTGTAATTCACATTAACTGTCATTTTAACAGGGCTGACAATTTTTTCTAGCAAACAACAGTCTTAAACTAAATGTACTCACCAGAGAAAGTGAACAGCCAACTCCTAATAAACTTTTTCAACGGTGCTGGTTAAATTTATACAATGCACGTCTCAGACCGGAAGCTTCCCGCTCGGTCATAATGCTCGCCTAGCGACTAGTCAGGCACTCCCTCAAGAACACCGGTGGAAAAACACACTGAGCTGCAGCACATGGTAACAAGACGTCCGCCTGCTGCCTCTCCTGTCCCTTCCAAATGTAACCAGGTTGAAATTATATTTTTTTTTTTTGTTGAAACTTCACCAAATCCTGATAAATATTGCAGAATATTTGCTTTATTAAGTTCATAACATGTTTTGTACGTTTTTAGAGTATATTCAAACTGAAGTGTTAATACCTGTACTGTCACTTTAAGAGGTCTCAGTTTTATGTCGTCAACTCTGCGCCTCTCTCGGTCCGCGCTTTGCTCGCTGAGAGGAGGAGACTGATGAACAGCGTGTGTGGAAAAGACTGCATGTTACAGAGCATTTCTTATTTTCTACTGATTTGAACAGATACCACTGCTATAAAGCCTGCATTAAAGGAGCAATCAGTAGCTGTTTGTAGTCCAGGTCCTTCCTTCAATCAGCACAGTCACAATCACAGAACACAACACAGATCACACAGACGTTAACGGACGTGCATCCAGCCAGATAGACGGCACACCAGGCACACATGTTACACAAACATTAGCCAGCCTCCAGGCAGTCAATGGACATAAAGTTGTTACTGTGATGTAGAGACAGAGCTCAGTTAAAACTTTATGGATGAAAGATACTTGTTACAGATTAATAACTCACCACTCTGAAACTCTTGCTCCAGTCCATGTTGCTAAGCTGGTAAGTGGGACATACAACTGAACCGCAGCCGTGTTTACCGGCTTTTCATGACCTGCCCTACTCTGCATCTGATTGGCTAGTAGTCCTTAACTAGGAACTGCGCATGTGCAACTCCCAACAAAGATCTTGTAGAAGTGAGATGCATCACTCCATAGCTAAAACAAAGCCTTCAACACACAGGGTGAAAAGAGGAGCTGCAGCAATGTGCAGCATGACAACCATATAGTGCTTTTTGAAACCATGTAAACCTGTTCTGGTACAACCCCTAAATAAGATTGAACCTGAAAATGAGCATAATACGACCTCTTTAATAGTTTACATGATATACTGTTTCTAACTGTTTAAAGTAGTAGAGTAGAGTATAGTGCATTAATTTCTGATCAGCTGATAAAAAATAACCCTAGGAATCCTGTTTGGTTCAAGTCTAGTGTTATGTTCCTTGGTACATGCAGTTATTTGATTTTTCTGCCTGGGATGACAGAATATGATAATGTTCAAATGTGCATGGAAAAATCAAACTGTCTCTGCTAATCAGAATTGGCCAGACACAAATACTTAGACTTTTTGGAAGCAGGGCAGCGATCAAAACAGCAAATAACTCACCAACTGCATATATCACAATAAATGCCAACATCCATTCAGAGCTTTTGAAGACTTTAAACCAGAATCGATCATCCAGCTCCCCTGATGTTTGTGAATAACCACTCTGCCAGTCAAGAATCTCAACTCTGTTTGTGCCTCAAAGACAGACACTTAGCATCATACTGTGCCCATGTGGTGTTTTTCAAATCAACTGGGATTCCCTCTGGCTGGCGGTAAACCGAAACCATTCCTCTTGCCCTCATCAGTCAAGTGTCTTGTTGTGACCTAGACATCCTATTCTTTCACCGAGGGAGTTAAGCTACGGTTCAGTGAGAAGGGAAATGGTGTGAAGAGGTAAACTCAGCTGCAGCACTTTCGCTTTTATAGCTGCTTCTGACACCTTCACTGTTGATCGGGATGGATCACCCTGGTCAACGCGACTACTAATGATGATGTGAGCACAGAGGGCAGCAAGGAGGCATCCATCACATCAAATGTGTCGTGAATTATATTGATTATCTGCTATTGCTGTAATCCTTTACACATGTTGGGGTTGTAGTACAGTGGCAGAGCCGCTGTTATCCTCTCATGTTAAAACCAAGTATAAAGAAGCTGGTGAAAGCTTAGCAGCTTGGTATAACATGGCAATTTATCTTATATTCAATGGACAACATGGATATTGAGCTTCTCACTGTGTGTTACTCTAGCCTTGAGCCACAGGGCTCAGTGCAAGAAACAACAAAATTTCTTGACCTAGCAAAAGGTCAGACACAAACACATGTGCTAAGGCGTGCACCATTGCAATCAATGCACACAGGGAAGTGTTATCAGCCGAGTACTGAGGACAAAAAGAGCAAGAGTTTACAGTCATGCTAGCAGCTCTATAAAGGTTGTACAAAGCACAGCAGTGCTGTGAGCTAAATGCCAACATCAGCATGTTTACATGCTCACAATTATAAAACTGACATGCTGATTTTTATGCGTAATTTACAGTTGTGCGTTAAGGGATTATGGCATGGCTACAGAGGCTATGCACGTAGCTGACAAAGCTAAGTCAAAGCTACACGTCTACACATCGGGGTTATAGAAGGCTACAGAACTAACTGGTTAGTCCGGGCTGCTTGTGTTTTCTCCTACAAGTTTGCTATGCCGATGAAGATAGTTTGTAGGGAAGAGGACACAAAGTTGATGCCAGACTCAGAAGTCTTTTTTTCAGCAACACATATCTAGAAAAGCCACTGCAAACCTTCTGTTCACCACGACCACTGCTATGTATGCAAAGATTTGCTGATAAGTTCTAAACACAAAGTGCAGTCATTAGTTTTGCGATAAACTACTGCGATGGACTGGCGACCTGTCCAGGGTGTACCCTGCCTTTTGCCTGATGTCAGCTGGGATTGGCTCCAGCCCCCCCGCAACCCTGTATGCAGGATAAGCGCTTGACAATGGATGGATGGATGGAGATAAACTAAAGTATTGGACAAATTAAGGTCAGAGGATCATCAAAGTGAAAACAACATCCTGATGGAGACATGATTGGCTGTACAAATGTTCAATCTATAAAATAGTTGTGGTTTTTAGTTTGGACTAAAGTGTTGAGCCGACTGACAAAGAGACATTGTCATCCATAGAGCCATACCGCTAGCAGGTCTAAGAAAACATAAACCCCAAAGCGAATGAGATGTTTTATACTTGGAATCGTTTGTTATGAATAGGAAGCTTATTGTACAGTCAAGGTCTTTCAACCTGCTGTGTTTTTTGATGTATGTTACTGTGTGGAAATAAGTTTCAATGTAAACTTATTTTAACATAGCTTCTGCTCGAGGCCGTTGCCCTTATGTACAAATTAAACCTGAAATC
Organism: Micropterus dolomieu; assembly: GCF_021292245.1. Lineage (NCBI taxonomy): Eukaryota > Metazoa > Chordata > Actinopteri > Centrarchiformes > Centrarchidae > Micropterus > Micropterus dolomieu. Next base: position 29,327,288 of record NC_060168.1, on the reverse strand, counting down.
AAGCAGCAACGGTTCTTATAAGCTTCAGTATGCATGTAATCAATTGTGGATGTCATTCTGCCATAATTTCTGCAGCACTTAGACCCATATAAGAAAATGGCATATGCACCTTAAAATGAAAAGAAAACATATCTAAGCTGAAAACAGAATATCAGAGAAGTGGCATTTCAGCCACATGAGATAAATATATTAGTCTGTGGGTAAAGACCCTTTACTGTGACGCTGACATTAAATACTGTTTTGTTTTTGTTTTTTTTTAAATCAGTAGCCTTCTCCTGTCTACATTAAAGTGCTGCAGTAATGACTGTGATTGCTGTCTGGATGATGGCAGCCTTACAAGAGAAGAAGAGGTTGGCAGTCAGTGGATATACAACACATGGCAAGTTTGGTGCGAGTCAAAAATTGTTGCACAAAAGTGATTTTTCTTTCTTTTCTTATGTAAATCTAAAACATTATAACTTCTTTACAGTGACATCAGACATCACTAAACAGAGTGTCAGTTGTCATGATAACGGGGTATATATTTAAAGATGCTATAAATGTGTAAAAAGAAAAACTTCAGTGAAACCACATAGTTCCTTCTGCATGTTCTGAAGTTCTGAAACACCCTTAAACTCCTTGGAGCAACTTTTTAATCTACAATTACTTCTAAGAGCTTCTTACTTTATAATGCTTTTGGGAAACATCTCTTGAGCCAAAGAGGGTTCGTAAAATGAATTTTATTATCATTTTAGCCTTAAAATGCTTTTGGGAAATGGGGTCCAGAATTTGCACCAATGCAGTCTCTGCATGGGGAAGTGTTTAACAGCACAGACTGACGACAAAGAGAGAGAGAGAAAAATCTATTCTTAAAATATTCAGCGCTGCATGCAATAGTCCAATTTGGTTCACTTTTAAATTCCTAGCAGCACGAAACACTCTGACCTGAGTTTCCAAGGAGAAGTCCTGCTAAACAAATACATACAGTATTCTGTGGCACCGCTGTTAGACAGGGTGACTACTCATGAACATTTACACTCAATGAGAGAACATTAAACACAGTTCTGCAGCAATTTCATTGGGCACCGAGACCCAACTTCATGGTGGTTTGTCGTCACCTACATCCGACGCCTCCCATCATCCCGTCTGTGAGAAAAAGGTTACAGCTTCACACCACGTCGTAAAACTCAGATCATATCGAGAGGGCATCTCTCCATAAGGTTTTATCCTGACATCAGCTATTAGCCTATCCTTGTTTTATAGTTTTCTGAGTAAAAACAATGGTGGCATTTTTGATGGAGTGTATGCTGAATTGATGTACAGGCCATGTTGTGAAATGATTTTATGGGAAAAGTTAAGAAGGAAACCTCAGGACCTTATGGCACCAAGAGTCCCAGCAGGCTGGCAGCTCTCATGATTCAAGATGACACCGCTCCAACTCGCCAGCACTCCCATCTCATTCTTCCATAAATTTTAATGAGCAAGGGTCACTTGATCCATTGTAGTTATTTTAATGATTTGGCTGCATCCAGTGAGTAAAGAAAATATTTCACCAGACAGAATTAACCCTTGAAGTAATAAAATCTATAGGGGAGTCAACATGAATTTGCACACTCACCATTCCCCTCGGTTATAAACACGTCTTGATTAAGCTAAAAATTGTTAGGATATAGAAACCTGCATCTTCATTGTGATTTGTACAGTGGAGGAGAAATTGAGTCCACATGTAAATTCATTGTTTTATCAGGCTGAATAGATTGTCTTACGGTTACATATTCTTGTAAACAATAATCATTCAAATTAAACCATTTAAAAAGTCATAACAATGATTGTACAGTAAGCAAATAATCAGAGTGACACATACTTGGAGTGGATATTTTTTGAAGTTACAATGTTTGAGAAAGAGGACACTGTGTTAGGAGCTGTTTAACTATGTACATTTACTGATCTACAACATACAAGTCTAGACATGGACAAAATAGTGTCCCAGGCATTTTTGGCACAGAGCGGCCCCACACAATCGGTCAAACACCACCCACCAGTACACCATCCTTGCAGTCCCCTGAAATATGTGTACTGTACTACTCCCCTAGACCACTACAAAGATGAATATAAAAATAGGACAATTTTGTTGCTACAGATGTAACCTATAATATACAGCCATTAAGCCTATCATTATTAAGGGAACCTCCTCTGCCTGGCAGTGGCCATAGCCAGCCACCTCTCCTTCTTCCACCTGTTGCTGCATAATGGCAGGTAACTGTTACTGCTGTGGCCGTATTTGTTGAATCTACTGCAGCATGTGATTTTTGCACATTTGGCAGCTTCCGCACATAGATGCTTCATTTTTTTGGCCCGAAACTTCTCGGCACCCCCTTCTTTCGTTTTTACTTATCCATCTTGACAACTGACATCCACAGATGTTTGGCTTCTGCCTGAGCCACGGCATCTCACGCGAGAAACAGAGAGGACAGAGGTGTAGGGGTGGAGCCGGCCCTGTAAGAGATGTGATTGAGCCAGCCTAATGTCATTATAGAAAATGAAGCAATGGGCCCCTGCCCTGCTTTATGGGCCGGTCGCCAATTATGAAAAAAAACGTTTTTTTCTAAATATATTTTTTTTTTTATTATAATGGCCCAGTGGGAAAATGCCCATTATGCCGTATTACCAGTCCAGCACTGACTATATCTGCTGACTAAGGATCCATTCCTTATCAAAATGTCTATATTAGAAAAAATCTGTCATCTCAAATATCTATATTGGTGCTGACCTGTAAAATCCAGGATAGATAAGGTTTAGTATAAAAGTTAAAAGGTTTGAAGTACATTTTACTGACAATTCTTATTTACTTTAAATGTTACATTTTGAATTTGATGTGTAAGGTTGTATTGCTACTTTTAAAACACTCGCTTTCTTTTAATATTATGTAAGTATGCATGGACTGAAACATACTAACATAAGTTTTAAAAAATTATTTAAAAGGGTACCAACACTGGAGCTGGTGTGAGCATTAAACCAATTATCATGATACTTGAACATCAGGTAAAAACTTACTTTATATTATTTCAGTATGCAGTCAGACAGTCCCGTGTCTGTAAATGACTCCCAGGCGGCTTCTCCTCCCCTGCTACCCAGAGTAGGATTTACAACGAGATTATGGGGCTCCCCTTTGACCCCCGGGGCTGTGTTCAGAAAGAGTCAACTTTTTTCTCTCTCTCTTTTTTTTTTTTTAAATTGACCCCCCCCCCCATCTATCCATCTACCGACTGCACCAAGAACAATGGCTTATTCTCCTGCGCCAGTGCTCCATTACAGGGCCTGTGGCTTGGCAGTGCAGCAGGCCTCAGATTTCAACCACATGTACTACACTCAAATCAAAAGAGTCAGCCCTGGCAGTATGGCCGCATAGCTGAGGGAGACACAGAGAGAAAGAGTACAAGCAGAGAAGGAGAAGGAAGGGGAGAAAACATAGAGGTGGAGATAGAAACAAGAGGAAGATAAAATAAAAGTGATGTAAAGACTAAATAGTTAAGGGGACAGGAAGAGAGGAGAAACAGGAGAGAGTAAATATGCAGACGGTAGGTGTTAGAAAGACAACTTGACGAGCAAACCGAGATTATGGCTTTAGCACCATAAGGTCAGGACACAGAGAGGTCAACTCTCAAGGGAGCCATTTTGGGAGGTAGTGAGGGATAACCTTGCCTTAAACCCCAGACTCTTACTGTAATTTCAAAATCCCACAGATAGTAGCATTTGAATAGAGTCTGACCACATCTTCAGGGCTCACCCCAGTCAGATTTGTATTTTTTGGGGCTCCAAATGCCTGCATCATCTGGGACTCTCAGCAAAAAGATTCACTGAAAGTTTACGAAGAGGTTAAAAAGCAAGCTGAAAATGAAAACACCGGGCGTTGCCAGTGTTTTCCAAATGATTGCTCAGTCGTCTGGCACTGAAGTCGGCGTCTGCTTGGGCCCGGGCCGATGCATCTGTGCCTCGGAAGTTCACTGTCAAATGCAATTTGAATGTCAGAGACGATCGTGTCATTAATATGACAACCCAAACTTGGATGCTTTTACCTTCCTTCCTCTGGTGTGAAAAAAAAAAAGAGGAAGACGGAAACATCCCATCATGATATGTTAGGAAATGTGTTTTTTTAATGAGATCATCACTGCAAACAGGTTGACCCAGCTGATAGTTGGATGCTGTTTTGATGTTTGACATTTATCTTCTTTAATATCTGCTAGCATGATGTAGCTTTCATTGTTCGTATTTCATGGGAGAAACAGCAGCTTTCCTGTGGGAACGGAGCCTACATTATCAAAGTACTTAATCTAACCAAATTGAACACACAAATTGCATGACACAGAAGTCCCTTTGCCATTCCCAGTCCCCTAAGTAAGACCAGTTCGGTGGGAAATGAAAAGTGCATTTGAGGACAGCAAAGGTTATATACAAGGTGAGCGTGAGCACATTAAGTCTTGGCCTCAGCTCTGAGGTTGTTTGTAAAACAGTGGACAGTGCCTGGAGGGAGCAGGGGGGCATTTGGCAACTGCCTTGTGAGGCTAACTGCAGGTCTAACGACAGCTAGAGAAACCTGACACCCCCAACAGATGAATCAAAATCTCAGGAGACCCTGTTTCCAATTTGACATTATTTACTCTCACTCGTCTGCACAGCTGCTTAATTTCTTCTTCCAAAGAGCAGAACCTGGTGGATTCCCAAGCACTGTTGTTTCCTTGTTGCTCAGTCAGACTTAACTTCAATTAGAATTGAAGGTGAAGTGCAATGTTGGGGGGCAAGTCCATGAATGCATAATCAGAGGGGAGGGAGGGAGAGGATAAAGATGTGCTTTCAGTCAGTGTCCTCCATTTCCTGTAAATGGCAAGCATCTGTAGCAATGAAATTCCATGCAAGTCATGATTGTTTGATGTCAAGCTGTTTGATGTCAAGCTGGATTTATTTGGATAAAATGTGTCAGAAAAACAGATTGTGCTCAAAGTTCACGTCCTCCAAGTTGTAGGTTTTGCAGCATAAATCTGGTCAAAGCTCAGAGCAGATAAAGCAGGAGTTACATCTGTTTTGGCTGAATCTAAATCAAATGTAATTTGCAGGCAAGACAATATATAGAGCAGTGGTCCTTGATCATGGAGTCCAAATGTTCCACTGAAACCTTCATCCTTATACCTCAAAGTAAATAATGAGGATGTCCACAGCGTATAGGAGAAATAAATAAAAAGGTTACAAGACAGTCAGTGGCAGCAGTCCTTTTCTCATAGTGCTTATGGTGCCAACAAGTTCAGATGTCAGCAAGACATCTGGAGCTGAGTGAAGATTTACACATCACATAATTAAAACAAATTGCACCACACAAGCTAGCTCATACATAGGAATTAGTTGTTACTGAAAATTTACTCCAAGTAACTGCCAGGTGTAACGTTAAAGGCAGGATAAGTAGAATCTGTCAATTGCGGTTTGTTAACACACCATTCAAAGTTGGCTTCTCTTCCCCTGCTCAACAACACCAGGAGCGCACGCACAATGCTGTATGTGACAACTTTGCTGTATCACTTCAACACTGCCAACAGTAATATTAGTTATACTGATGATATAGCTAATATCGATGATATATTGTACGTACATTGCTTGTACGTACACTGCTACACACCCACTGCCCAAAGGTAGATGCCCAGAAATGCTTTTTACACTACGTCGCATTTATCCATTCACACATTGAGCCTAAGTGCTCAAACAGAAACTAACATTCACACACATTCATACGTCGATGGAACAGCCATCGGGGGCAATTCGGGGTTGTATCTCCGAGGATACTTCGCCATGATTAATGACTGAACCACCAATCTTCCAATTAGCGGGCAACCTGCTCTACCTCCTGAGCCACAGCCGCCTCAAAATACAGGCAGAGGGCGGGGTCTCTGCAGATACAGACACCAAGACACTTGTAGTGGGTCATAAATGATAATTGAGAGGGGTTAGTTTTGTATGAGTCTATAAATTGTTTTATAGATTAACATATGCATATTTGAGTAAAACAAAGTCACACCTAATGTACATTAACAAAGGAATGCCAATTAAGAGTCCTATATAGGTTGTCAATTGTTTGGCACCTACATTGGGTGGATTGCCATTCCTGATCCCCTGACTTTTTGAATTTGTGGTTTTTAGTGCATCATAGATGTTTCCTGGCAAATGATTACTAAAGTCTTTAGTAGTTACATTAACTGAATTTAGTAAACCACTAGCTTGTAGCTGGATAAAGAAATAGTTAGTGCCACCCAATCTTAACCTACAAACTTACAAAAAAAAAAACATTTCCTTCATAAAAAGACCAAATCTATTACATAAATATTAGCTGGATTTCAAATTGATCTCTAGAATATCCTGATGGATAAACTCATCTCTGATACTCACATTCACTGAAACACAATCCACCCAACTTTTTAGCAGCTAAAAATCCTCTTTAGCTTCTCATTGTCCCAACAGTTGGCCTGGTTATTCTGTGGTGCTGAGCGGACGACAGAGAACTCCCGATCTGCTGTTTATCCTCAACAGTAATATGTTATGTCTTCAGCAAGTGGCTGGGGACAGTCCGCACTACACCTCTGTCTGTAAGGGGATGCAACTGGCAAATATCATCCTTACCCCTCAACTTTTCCTTATTTTTCCAAGACTGCCACATAATTTAGGACTGTAAAATTGGCTACAGTTTAACATGCTTGGTAAATCTCCAAGTCCGACTACCAAGTTTTGACTGCTGACAGACGTCGACCACACCTGTGCTGTTCAAACAACTCTGAGTTATTTAGTATTCTGCAGATGTTTCACACCAATGCAAAAGATTAATAAAATCTATTTAAAATGCTTGTGTGTCAGTACTATACAATATAAAACAGTAGGGCTTTGTGTCAATGTGTGAAAAAGCAAACATTCACATGAAATGGTTCCTGGCTAAAGTTCATGTTGGGGAGGGTATATTTTACCCTGAACAAAGAGTTAAATGTGTGTAATAGCCAGATCAGGGCACACTGACATATTCAATTAGTAAGCTATTTTAGAATCATGTAATATTTGCAGTGTTCCTGACAATCCTCCACCCCCTCCTGACTGACTTAATAATCTGAATTATGTCTTTTCTTTTGCCAGGACCTAATGGCGAGCTAGCACAGCTTGAGTTCCTGTTAAAGACCTGGCCTGAGCAAAAACTAACAAGAGAGGTATTTACATTTGGAACACTGGTAGAGTACTTCTCCATGTGGCACAAAGGCCTGACAGTGAGAGAAGTGACCTTGTGGTCAGAAGGTGGCCTGTTTGAATACATGAAGCAGCTGGTAAAAAGAAAAGCAGAGATCTCATCTGTTCCTTTGCTCTTTAAGTGCTCTTGAGCAAGGCACCCCCCGGATAGCTCCATTAGAGATGTGATTATGAAAAGTAACTAAGTAAAAGAGCAGCTGCTCTCATGTCTCGGCAAACTGAACAACTTCCACCACATTGCTGAATACTAAACTAGTCAAAGTCATTATTTTGGGAGGTCAGTGGTGGTTTAACTTCAATAACGAGATAGTTTGCACTAGTATGCCTAATTTGACCAATGAACAAAGCAGTGTTATTACTGGGCTTAAAGATAACAGCTATTTTCTTTCTTCAGGTATGTTCCCTTTTCATGTATTTGTGCAACCTGACCACTGAAATAATTTTCAGTCCAGTTAAGATGTGTATTAACTATAAGTATAAACATTCAAGCTAGTTAAAGCCTGTCCTTGTGTTTGCATGACAGCTCAAAACTTTTTTCCTCTCCTCTTCCATCGTATGGGGATTTATGTTGAGACTGTTTTTTTACTGCTGCGTGTACAGCATGATTTGAATGATTTGTTGGGCAGGGGACAGTATGGAGTGTATTAAGAAACAAAGTTAACTGAGTTGTCCACAAGCTAATTTAAAAATGGACCAATGTCTAAAATAACACATTTCGCTAAAGGAGCCAAACTGGTTCCAGTAGCCTTTTTTAATTTATATTTCTCATGTATTCTTTGCATCTTACCTCAGTAATTTATAAAATAAATCCTGAGTTTATAGCCCGTTTTCTGGTCATTTCTGTGTTGAATTTGCAGGCTTGGCATTTTTCCTCAATGTCTACAGTGGTCTATTTTAAAACATAGGTAACAGGTGAACGTTCAGTTGAATGGCTTTGCGTGGTTTGATGTCTGTGCTACAAAAACAGCAGCAAACCCCTGAGCAGCAGTGAAACATCCAGCATCAGTCTCAGATGTTCTGGATTTCTGCTTCACCATAACTGAATTTATTATTTGGAGCTGGACTCTTTTTCCTCCTGGTGTGCTTAATGAGACCTTCAGACAAGAAGGCATTTGCTTGGAGGCATCTACATACAATTACATGGTTCTTTTTTTAGTGATACCTTAACACAGCAAAGCATGCCTCCCCATGTGCTCTTTTCCCCACATGTAGGCCACATTTCATAAGGGGATCTAAGACAAACTCATCGCACATGTCAACGTGTCGACTGAGGAGGAACAACGACAGTGACTCGAGTTTCAAATTCCTGACCACTTGTCCTGAACTCCACAGCAGAAGTCCCTCATGAACAAAGGGTGCGATGACAAAATAAATACAGCAGGAGGCTAATGAGTGTATTTAGGTTATATGGCCTGAAGAAACACACAGGGATACACAAACACTGCTTTACGCTAATTACTCCCCAGATGACTTGTAAGACATAATAAAAATGATAAACTTTATTTGTACAGCAGGTTTTTAAAAGCAGTTTAAAAGGGCTTTGTTGAACACAAGACGTCCTGTAAAAATGAGTGAAATGTAGAAGATCATCCATCCATCCATCCATCCATCGTCAACCGCTTATCCTGTGTACAGGGTCGCGGGGGGGGGGGAGCCAATCCAAGCTGACATCAGGCGCAAGGCGCAGTACACCCTGGACAGGTCGCCAGTCCATCGCAGGATGTAGAATATCAAATCATGCAAAAAAAAGACTTCAATTCACTACGTGTGGTCATGTATTAAAAGCTGTTTATTTACTGTACTCTCGGCTCCGTAAATTATTATGTTACGCTCGTGGCTCGGGTTGATGAATAATTGCTGTTTCCATGATGTTTGATCAAAAATGGCAAAAGTTAATAATTAGCCGTTGAATGGAGTAAAAAAAAAAAGAAAAGTTCAGTTAATGCAGATCCCAAATCAGGGGCCACCAACGCTTCATCTTAAATGCACCAACAAGGCTTTTTAATGGTGTTATTTTCAGATTAAGTACGTATAGTATAAGTACAGGTTATTAAAATGTTGGACAGCCAGTTGCAGCTTGGCAGACCAGGCTGTATAAAAACAATGCACAGGGCAATTATTTTAGGCCCCTTATTAAAAAGGCTACAGATGTGTTTTATACTAATCACTGTGGTTATGTTCCCCTCCATTTTCTCCCAATTTTCTTCCTCTCCTCCCTGATTTTCAGATGAATAAGGGCTAAGTGCTCCATGTAATTGTCACTACTGTTTGCAGTAAGGACCCGCCTGCCTGCCATGTGTTTTATTCTCAATAACGTGGAATAGAACTACTACATTGTGCTTAATTAAAACACTTTCTTTATACAGGAACTGCACTCTGGAAGTATTTTGATGAATAAGCTTTGGCAGGTAGCATTGTTTACCTCAGTATGTTTTACTGTTTTCTATTTTGTTAAATTTCTCTCTTACAGGATACTCTATTTATTACACATCTATAGATTTATGTCTGTATATGTTATGTTTGAGTACATTTCTGCAAAAGAAACTTTTGTAAATAAAGTTGAACCTTGACCTGCGATACACTCCCTGATCCAACAGGGTTCTTTATGATAAATAATAAGCTAAATAATACAAAATTAAATCAACTTCAGGTTTTTTCCCAGCCTGTGTGATGTTATGTAGCTTCTAGACTTCTGCCTTTTTTACATCTTTACACTTGTGCATTCAACACAAGACAATTTGTTGCATACTGCATTACTGTTACACTAGCTAACAGAGTAACAAGCGTGAATTTGCACATCATGTTTACATCACTTTTCACCTCTATTATAATAAACCTTTATTTAGGCACAGTAATATGCTTACAGACCTCTGCAGTGGAAACCCCCTAAATTCTGTATTCTGATGATTAGACCAGGTTGAATTTCTGCGGCTCACTTGCTAGAAAAACAGTGTCAGTTCTATGTGGATTGCTCCCGATGAAAGAAGTACGGTCCTAAAATCATTTATTGGCTGTTAAACCTCTAATGTGTAGTTTTGTTTTTCTTGGGGTTAAATATTTCTCAGGTGTAAAGTTACATATTAGAACATTTTAGAGCAGTTAAATGCTGTATGAGCTCCGTTGAGCATCAGTTTGACTGTTTATGTTCTAATTCAGTGTGAATGCTGTGAGCTCAAACCCAACTGGAGCTGCACATGATAAAAATTTATGTACACAACATTGCAGTCTGTTGAAAATCTAGAAACAAACCATAAAAAGACTAAAAGCAAAGTGTGGCAAGGAGAATTACTTTTCTCATCAGCCATTTGCAGGAAGGAGGTGAAGCAATGAGATGACATTAAGCCTGATTTTGATAATTTTTTCTTAATAATTTTTAAATCCTTGAAAGCACTTCATTTGTTGCTAAAAAAATCTTTATACAGTATAATTGTTTGTACTCCACAGAAGATACTGATGTTATCTGATGACAGAGAATCCTATTTAAAATTTAGTGGTGTTTCATTAACATGTTATACAATATGTAGCTAATGTTATTTTCTTGTATCCCAAGTTAATGTCCCTAAAATTTACAAATGACTCAATGCTAGGTGGTTCATGCAACAACCTTGAGTCATTTTTGTATGTTGCTGCTATGTGTCTTTGTTACTGCTACTTTTTACAAGATACTGGCAATGCCACAAATGTTGGTTTTGATCAAATACCAAATACTAACAAGAGTGGTATTGATACTGGCAATTTTCATTGCTCAGAACTTGAGAACTGAATATACTTTAATAATGGGAGAGGAAGTTGATGTTTATATAATATAAAGTAACTACACCTAGAATCATGTAATAGTACAATGTAGAAGGCGGTTGTGCTGTGGTATTATCACAGTTTATTAATAAATCTGTATTATACAAAACACAGGACTGAGACTTCTTAGCAAGTTTGTAAAGGCAGTGATGAGGAATGACATGCAACAGTGTCTTAAACCCAGCGGCTATCAAGATGCATTGTTAGTATGCGTCTCCAACTTCTATAAAAACTCAAATCGTACAAAAAGATGCAGCATTAGCATGTCACAGCATTAGCATTTTCGTCACCTGTCACTACTACATAGAATGAAGGACAGAAAATGTAAAAGTTAGCTTGAGTTTTGCTGATGGAAGCACCTTCCTTTGGTTTGTCGGTTAGCTCATCAAGAGGAGGTGGAGCTCAGTGAAACCAAAGACAACATTAGCTACTGCTAATTGTTGAAGAAGAGTTTCACTTTGTAAAGGAAAATGCGGAAATAACAAACAGGCAGAGATAAAAAGCATTTTATCATGTGCAACAATGTTAAGCCTTTGATTGGCATCACAGCCAACAGAAGTTCAAGGGTTAAAACATCAGGAAAAAGTCACTTTGAAACTTTAGCATTTACTGTCAGAGTTATCATGACCTGCTGCAGCACAGAGTGTGAGGGATTAGTGAAGAAAGTCAGTTTTTAACTCCTGTGTGCTAATTATTTTCACCTAAGGTGCAGTAATTTCTTTTCAGGTCTGAGCAGTAAAAGCATAAGAAAGCAGTTAAAGTGTTGAAGCATTGAGACTTTGTTGTAAAACTGTAAGCCAGCTGGATTCAGCTGATTTTACAAGCCTACGCTGTACCACTAAATTAAGTGCTGTGCTGTATACTTGAAAATATTTTGTTTTAAAGGTAATTGACTCTGTTGGGAAAAAGCATGAATCATTGTCAGATTTGTTGAACTCTTGAGGTAAAATACAAATATACAATAGAAATATCATGTAATCTGAATATCTCTACTTGAAATGTTATATATTGCTACTGTTACAGTAGATTAAAGTTTCATTACACATCTAATCATCTGGGAAAAAGTAACACAACAAAGTGACAGATGTACGAGAGGAACTCTTACATTATCCCGTTCAATCTTGATATAGATTACAAAATGGCTATGTGATTCAAAAGTTAGATAAACAGCAGGTATCCATCTGTAAAGAGACATGACTTCATACAAAATGGAACATAAAATGTGGTCCAATCTTCCATATTTACTGCTGTTTGGGTCAAAACATTCAGAAGTTTAATTGGCTATGGCCGATATGGTTGCTGGGTTTAATTTCCATGTGTATGATGTCACACATTAGTAAAAGTTGAGACATGCCAATGGTGACAACTCTGGATGACTAATCTTAACACGCAGCTGCCAGAAGCCAAGAGAAATAGGTAGCAAAGTGCCTACCAACTTGAAACCGTTCTCAGATTTTCTTGGAAGAAATGTGTTCTTCCTGAGGATTCCCATTGGACGCTTTAAATCAGTGAACTTGTCAGCAAATGTGTTTATGAGGCAAAATGTTGCTGAATGTATTCCAAATATCACAGTGTACAATAGCACATTTTAAATGATTCTGATCTGGTTTGTAATAAAATGAGAGTCTACGCAGTGTGAAAGCGTTTCATTTGATACCACCGCTAGTGGGAAGCGAAAGTATGAAATCTTTTAATCTAGCACATAAAATAGATAAAAAGTAAAGACAACATTTGATTCCAAAGAGAAAAGATACAACAAAGTAAAATTTGTCTAATTAACTACTGTATGTGAATATCAAGCAGAAATGCCAAATCTAGAGGTTTTATTTGAAAATACTGAATGAATTAAGCATAGAGTTAGTTCAGAGCACGGAAGTCGTGCTTGTATTAGCGGATTGGCATGCTTTTCAATCAGTGTTGAAAGTAACGATTTACAAAAGCAACAAGATTACTGTAATGTATTGCTTTTTGCTGTAATGCAGTAATGATACTATTAATAATAACTAAAACTGCTAATAAAATGTTGGTAATATAATACCAGTTACTATCTCATTAACGTGCGTTAAAACGCATTTTAACCTGAATATAGTTTTTTTTTCTTTTAATAATTCACCAACACCGTGAAACATTTCGGCACCAGAAAAAAAATGAGTAAAAGAGTAACATTATTTCCTGTTGCAGGAATTCGACGGTTGAGATCGTAGGCAAGCTTGGCTACTCTTAATTAATTAATTGTTAGCTCCCCTGAAAACATGATTTGTGAATTTTTGTGTGGTCGACAATTTGGATCATGGATCATGCGTAAATAGAACGTGTTTTCTTGTAAAGATTTCCTTACATGATTAGAGAGGCGGCTGTCAGAGCTTCCTGAACAATCCTGTCGGAGTGTGTTGCCACTTTTGATTTCACTGTAATGACTAATCCTTCTCTGTGTGATGTTATGCACGTTAGCCTTCATAATGATATACAGTAAGATGTATGTCATTTACAGGGCTAAGTATCAAACATTTTCATTTTTCTGTATTGACTGAAATGTGTCTGTAGTACCAAAAGCTTCAAACGCTTGCTGCAGTTTGTATTTCTCTTTAGCTACTTATTCAGATTAATTATTTTTATATGGGCTTCTTGTACTGCTGCTTGTATTTAGATGACATTTAACAACTTGGCATTTTTAGTTAAATTAAACAGAACAAAATATGTTTATATCCCTCACGGCGAGGTTTAGTTTTTGTATTGGTAGCGAAAATCAGTTCTGCATCAGCTCTAGTCATGCATGAAACACATTTACAGGGAATGTCACATTCTTAATAAAGTCAAAAAAAGTTTCCAAACCCAAGGGTAACCCCACACAGTCAACCCAACATCAGAAATAAGACTAACTGACACTTTACCCCTCAGTGCGAGGATCACCACAGACTTGGTGTAGCAATCTTGACTCCGGTATTTCACACACCCCATTCGCTTTCTCCCTTTCTTCCCACACTTAATTGATTTCCTGAAGGTGGGATTTTTCTACCATGAGCTGTATATCAGGGTGAAAATTGTGTGCAGCTGAGGTTACAGACATGCAAAAACTCTGCTTACTCCTGCCACCCCCCTCCCGATTTGCAAAGATTTAAAAGTATGAGCTCTTTAAACCCTGATGTTCTCTTTATTTCCACTTAAATTCAGCCAAGAACAAAGTACTGACATTGTAAGTGTTCAGTGATGAGCAGTGGAAAGCTACTTAAGAGGTGCAAACATCTCAGATATCTCAGGAGCTGTGATAAATTCACTGTGATGATGAAAATCTGAGACTTCGTGTGTGTGGCCTCTGGTTTTCATCTCTCTACAGTTTAAACGATGCAGTTAAGAACTTCTAAGCCGTCACCACCTCTCTGGGTCCAGACTTAAATATCTCAACAACTATTGGATGGATTGCCATGAAATGTGGTAACCATGGTGCCAAGAGGATGAATCCCAATGACTTTGGTGATCCTTCAACTTTTCCTTTTGCCACAATGAGCAACTATTGGATGGATTGTTAAGAAATTTAGTTCAGTCATTCATGTCCCCCTCAGGATGACATGCTAAAATGCTATGCTAAGCAGCGGTTAACATTCTGAGCATGTTAGCATGCAGACGTTAGACATTTAGCTCAATTACAGCCTCACAGCTCTGTAATCTTTATGACGATTGAGAAAACAAATATTCTGCTTTTACAACATGACTGATGTACAACTGTTAACACTAATGCTGCGTTCACATGCTCCTCGGACACAGGCTGGGAAAAAACCTGAAAAAAAGTTGTTCTTGACTTCGGTGTGTTCATGAACTTTAAGCAGTAATATGGAAACAACATGGACGTTTTTGTATAGCGTCTGGGTGATGGTTTGAGGTGTGATGTTGCTGCCGAAACCGTTAAGAACAGCGAAGATTGTCCCAGATTTGTTGCTGCACCAGTACATTCCCTAAAAACACTTAAATATTGCTTTAGGGTTAATGCTAATAAATAACAGATCTTGGTCACTCTACATGGACAGCAACTAACCGTTACAACCTAATACTACATTACAAATTACATATGAGTAAAAAATGTATATGCAATACGTGAATTATTAAAAAGTAAATCACTTTCATCCGCCGTGTTTCTCATGTAGCAAAGTTTTTGCCGACTTTCTGAGTTGTTGTTCCGACTTGAGGGGGCTTTCAGGTGAATTTTCCTAGTCGGGAACAAAATTTTCTGATTTTTCCGACACCACATGAGTGCAGCATAAGAAGTACTTTTACTGAATGGGTCTACCTGCTCGTGAGTGGACCTAATCATTATGAGATTAGCACGAAAAGTGTTACAAATTCCAAATACGACGCCTTTGTGTATATATTATTAGATAGGTGCACAGGTGATATCGCTTCTGATCATTTTATGCTGTGTTTCCATTTCATCAGAAAATCTTCGGTATAGTACCAGACATTTCGTCTTTAATACATTTTGTAATCCTTCATGTGCAGTACTGTATGTAACTGATCCTACTGATTCTTATTATCCTCACTATGACATGGGTAAATTTATCATGTAAGTGAAAATATCCTCTACCAGGATGTTTGTCTTGACAGCATATCATTACCATGTTATTAATCTTACAGACATTTGTGTCTTACAAAGTTTGCAGTATTACTGCTTGTGGGAATACATGCAGGATGTTGTAAATGCATGAGAGCGTATTTTAAAAGGTTTTCTTTTTATTCAAATAAAGTCTTTTGTGGTTGTGTGATATTGTTTCTTGGTAGCAATCCATCATTGTCATTTTTAATGATTTCAAGGTCACAAAAAGGTAATTATCAGTGTGATTCTGATTTGAATTTGGCATGTTTGTGGGAAGGAGAGTTCCCTCCTCGGTCTTTTGTGTTCACCCGCTCTCTCCCTGCAAGCCAGGAAGTTTAAAAACCAATCACTTGTAAAACCAACGCTTATAAGACATTGCATGAGAGTAGCAGTGGGTTGGCAAAGGGAAAACGTCTCATCTTACTATAATGAGCTGAAATATTCCCGCTACAGTAAACATGAATGTAAACAACATGTCGAATTTGTCAGCAGACATTTCACAATTCTTCACTTGAAACAGTAAAGACTGGAGGCTTTACATAATCGGCAGTATTTTCCACTTCTTTCTGTATAGACGGCTGCAGTAGCTGTGTCGGAGCGTTGACTGATCAAATCACACACACACACACACACACACACACACGATCACAACACCTTGGATTCCAGTTACTCTCTGGATGAACTGTTAGAAGGAGATTCCTAGGCTGTGTTTGATTTGGACGGACTTAACTTCTCTCAGGTTTTTGACATCTTTGATTGATGAACTTCTTGGGATATTCAGTGTCTGGTTAATTAGAAGGTTGAGTTGAGCCACTGGAAAATAGTCTGTTGCCTTTGGTTTCTCTCCTCTGTTGGGATTCAAACGGCATTCACTGTATCGCCGAAATACTGCAGCTCACCCAACATCCTACTTGAAGTAAGTAATGTTTCAAATAAAGAAAAAACAAAACAATACACATTTACTCTGTCCAACAATTTATCTTTAGCTAAGCTTAGCTAGGCTATGCCATCAGCCAGCTTTCACTTAATAAGGCTCTCTTCTGTCAGCTTTCTAGTTCGCTGTTTATCTGTGGCATAGAGTGCAGTAAATTCAATTACAGAGCCTACAGATTACAAAGCCAGTTCAGCTGTCGCAGCAAACAAATGCAGTAACTACACACAGTGCAGTTGCTGTGACTTGCCTTGGGTTTACACTCTGTATATGCTGTTTTCACAGAAATGATACATTTATATGTCTGAAAGGTTTGAGGATGACGACAACACCATTAAAATGTTGCATTATGAAAAGTGTACAAAAAAGGTTGTATAATATATCATAAAAAAGTGACATTAAATAAAAGGGTCATTGGGGAAAATGCCAATACGGAATGGCATTTTTTTCTACATCTGTTTAAAAAAAATTAACAAAAGTAAAATATTCCTTGAATATTTCACTGTCACCTGTCAACATCAGGTCTATGGAATTGCTGACGACAGACAGCCGTAAACCACTTGGCACCGTTTTCTCTCAACATATTATTGTGTTCGCAAACCAACACCACAAAACTGAAGGATTTATGAAGTGATACAGACTGAGAAGGATGAGTTTGGTTTTGACCTGAGCTCACATATAGAGTTTACCACAGGAGAGTTACACAATACTGGATTCACCGGGACAGGACCAATAAAAAGGCAATTTGTCAATTTGGTTCAGGTCTTTTTTTCTTTTTCTTTTTTTTACTGGAAACCTGCAAAGACTCGATATGAGCAGCAGTAGCAGCAGCTAGATGTCATTAACTGAACTACTTCCTCTGTCATACGCAGGTACATTACACTCTATTTATTCGTGTCTCATAAAAGTCTAACGTGTTAACAGCCTGGCGGATTTGGTGACACCCCGACAGACACACTTTTCTAAAGAAAATACACTTGTTCAATTAGATGATGTAAATACCGACTTCTATGCTTAACTCCAGAGAAGTCCTGCTGCTACTTTTTTCTTCTCATACTGGTGGAAAAAGAACACATAACTCGGCCATGTGTTACAAATCAAATGGAAATGATGGAATTAAAATGAAACAGGGCACTGAGATAACCATTTAATTAGCGCTTGTGGTAGCGATCAGGATGAAATCCAAGAATAAAATCATGTGGTATGTTTCCTTTGCCATCAAGGCTATTGCATGACTATCTTTTTTCCCCCCTCAAACTGGTCCCTTTCAAAACTCTGCAGCAAAGGACTCATTTCACGCCTGTTATAACGCTACAGCACCTGGTCCCTTATAGTCACTCAAAGTTTGTGAGCGAGTATGAGGATTTCTTATATGAAAATGTAGATTAAATTAGATTTTAGTAGTTTCCTTTCCACTCAGATTAAGACACCAACGCCCAAAAAAAGAATGTCGACGTATAGAGAAAGACCTGCTTCCTCGCACTGTACACTTCATTGAATGACGTTCAGTTTTTACACCCATTGGACTTAAAGACCCATGAAGGTATTCAGGACTACCCGTGGCAAGGCCCGAAGGAAAATAAAGAAATATTTCACCTCAGCCTAAACATGGGCGCATACATAGTAGCACAAGCACATAAACAATGTGAATTTGGAACGATCGCACAGTTTCAATCAGGCCCCGTAGCCAAAACACAAATGCAAAGTCTTCCGGGAGTCGGGGCAGGGCCTGAAGTGCTGAGAGTCCCACTCACATTTACAGTGTGTGTGTAATCATCGCCTCCTCGACGTGATGAAAGGACAATTAACAAGATGGTGAACATCATGCTCATAATGCAACCGACACTTATGCCCTCATCAATTTCTCATTTACAGCTTCCTCCCTGCTGGTGTAATTGTGATGTCAGAAAACAGAGAGGAACTATCTGTCTATTTGACAACAGGAAGTGGAATGGCCTCTCTAATCTGAGAGCTGCCAGACTGAATTACTTGCAAAATCCACCAGGAAGATTTAACTAGGACATTCCCAGGAGTGCAAAAGATAGGATAATATCTAACTGTATTATATAATCTAAACTCAAGTGTCTGCACACTGAATTACAGCTACCTAAAAAGTTTAATTAGAACAAAAGAGGCAACATTTCATCAGGCAAACAACCAACATGACAAAGAGCAGGGCATATATCAACACTAAATTAGTTACATAATTCTGACACCATTATATGTATAATTCACGGTAGGAGTCCATACTTAACCAAGATAAAATACATTATCAGTGCCTGAAAGAATCATGGAAAACAGCCCCTAAAAATACATTTAAAAAATAGGGTAAAATACATCTGACTATTACTACCTTTAAGCCAAGATACTGTATATTGTTGGGGGGGGGGTGGAAATCGATTGATACCTTATCAGAAGACCAATATTCCAGAAAAGAGAGTGAAAAAGAATATAATTAATGGGTCAAAACCCCTGAACTAACTACCTGGTAAACTCTAACTTGGCATTTGCTACTCATTGTAAGACTTGTAAGAACTCTTTTATTATTTTATTTAATACATTAAAAACATTGTCCATTCGATAATAAATGCTTGCCCAAACCAAATTAATCATTTTAAGTGGATAGTGGAACTGATGATCATGCAAATGATCACACACTGTTATATCACCAATCATGTCATAGCTGGAAACATGTTCAATGAACCACCGAGATGATGGTATTTTACATTTGATTACAGTTTTTAGTGTTTGCAAAGAAAAAAGCAGTTTTATACCTTACGTGTTTAATAAACAACTAATCTCTATGTGTGGTGCTGTCCCATATTCTGTAGGTGGAACACTGCTGCTAATGTAGCTCCTCTTTGGCATTTGTTTCCTACATCTGTTCAGATACACAGGTATCAATGCGTTGTGATAGCTGTGACAGCCTCACTATATGTTGGCTGTTAAAGTGTGTGAAACAGAGCTTCTCTTCGTTGTGCTGTGCATCAAATAATTGTTGATGTTTATCTCACGAGTTATTGGAAGGTTGTGTCGCTCTTGGCTTTGTGATGAAGGAGAGCATTTATCTGGCCAATGCGACTCGACAAATATTGTGCTGAAATTTAATTCCACCACTTTGTGTTTAATATTTCTTCCGCTGTTGAAAAGCTGTGTGCTGGGAGGCCGACCAGGCCTTCATTTCCTGCTATTGACTGCTGGACTGTTGTTTTTACCTGCTCAAACAATAACTTGGCACAAAGGCTTTGACCAAGAGATGTAAACATGTGCAAATGCAGAAGCCTATGTGTGTTTAAGGGCCATTTACGAAGTTTTACTTTATAGACAAATTGCGGTAGGTTAAAGTGAACACACGATTGATTTCTGAAAGGGGCCAGTGTTGAAGCCTCTGAACAGTTTTCAGGACAAGAGAGATGAATGGGTACTGTTTTCCCCTTTTCTACTACTGAGGTTCACATGATCAAGATGCTTTTCACCTTTTACTGGGCAGCACCCAGGTGTAAATGTTTATAATGTCTGTATGAATGTGAAGCAGGGTGTTGCTGGAAAATAGCAGCGCTCTGCAATCTTTTCCTGGATAAACGCTGGGATGAAGCTGGAAGGCACTCAGCAGAGAACAAACTTCCATCAACGCTTCTCCAAAGCAGCAGCTTCCATAAAAGTTTGTTTGTTTATTGTTTGTCCTCTGGGTTTGATTTTTCTGACTGCGTTCACATGCGGTTTTGTTCAGCCAACAACTTGGAAGGCCTGATTTTCTCATCAGCACATAAATGTAGCACCATAGTTATGGCCAAAAGCAAACAAACAGAAAAAAAATGATAGCTGAAATCCCACATCCACATCAGCAACAAACGCTAATCAAGTAATCTGCCTGCTACATTTCAGCCAAATCCCCTTACCATTAACAGACTGAAAGAGACAGTTCCATACTTTTTATAAAAACAGATCCTGTCCATGCAGCCAATGACTGAGTCATTTGGAGCAAAAAACAGATACTGTCAAAATCCATAAATTGTTTTTACAATTTATGGATTTACTTTTCCTGGTCATCTGACCTGAGCAGAAAGTGTTTGTCCTGTTTTAAGAGACAATTTTCACATCTAACATCGAGTTTTTTTGAGTTTTGTGGAAAATAAGAAATACAAACATACGTATCTAAATATTCCACACACACAATACATTTACAATGAAACACCTAAAGGTATAGTGTCCATATTCTTCCTGAGTCATATTATTCTTTCTATATTTCCATTATCGCAGCTCTCCCTCGTTATTTATTATATGTATATTTATTTGATCCTTAGTTTACTTGGGCATAAGCGGCTTGCTCCATTGCTAATAAGACAATACATTTTGAGCCGGTTATTCATCTGATTCTGTGTGTTTTCCAGTTGATCAGGATTGTTCGTCTTACTGCCAGAAATGTAGATGCAGTAAGGAGCTTTGTTTTCTGGACAGCAGGAACAAAGTCTGGTTCATTACAGCTTTCTAACTGATGCCTGAGCCAACTGAGCCAGGAAGTTGGTTTTCTAAAGACCGTTGGTATGACACATTTAACCGCAAATAACTGAGAACAAAATGTGGAAATGTGTGAATTCTCAGTAGAGTATCATAGGAGGATCCAGTACAGGCCAGGAAACAAATAACACAAAGCCCTGCACACAAATCTGTCCTGAAAAGAAAATATCCATTCAGGCATTCATCATTTAGTCTGAAATGCTCATCTTCAGCTTATTGCATCAGGTTTGTAATAGAGAATAATCTATAGAAGAATGTCTACTACAATGAATGTCATACTGGTAGAAGAAACAGAAAATAAGACAAAGCAAACTGTAAACTAAAGTAACAATAACCTTTGCATCCATAATTTGGCATTCAGCCAAGTGTGACACTAGTTTAAGGTAAATAAATGATAAACTTTGGGCCACTGCAACACTCTGTAAGCATGGGAGAGAAGGTCCAGACAACTTGCCGGTACAGATTAGAGTTTCAAATCATGTTAATAATAAATGTTCTTGTCACTTTCCTATGAGAGCCATCTGCCGCCTGCATCACATGTGTATCCAGTAACAACACTCTGGCACAGTGAAGAGGCAGTGGAGTCACCGTATGAGCTGTTGGCTTTAAGACTATATCACCTCTGAATAAATCAAACCACGACTGTTTATTTTGGCCCGGGATCATATTCGTCTGTAGTGCTGCCATGTAATGTGGTAACACCTATGTAAAGTCGTGTGAAACGTTCTGGTAGCCATATGTGGAATCTGCACAGCATCACGACATGATTTAATAAAAGGTTTGACTTTCGCAAAATTAATTTTCAACAAATATAATGAATGGCCTCATCGCCAAGTATCATTTCTGACAATAAACCATTGCATCTGTGTACTTGATTGGGCTGCTTTTGAATGCGATCCATGCTTTTGCACGCAATTTTGTCTCCACAGGTGCTCCGGCAATGCATGCATAAAGGCTGTTTTATGTATGATGTTTTTGTTATTGCGTTACCACACTATGAGGTCAGATGAGCAGGTTTCCGTGATTGGAAGGTTATGGTTTACGGCCCGAGACCACAAAGTAAATCTAATATGATTTTTTATTATCAGGGATGTGGTGGCACATAAAACAGAGGGAGAATGTGTTCAAGGACGGAGAAATGAGATGAACAAAACACAAATACTGACCATTACAGACCTTCTTTTCAAACACTTTACAGTAGAATACCTTGCAATAAATATATTTTTCCTACAGTAAGAAAAGAAGCTCGTAATCTGTGTAATCAATGAAGTGCTGATTCACCAGAACATTCAGGCTGTGACTATGTGACCTCTGCAAAGGCAAAGTTATACATCCCATTTCTGCATAACGTTAATTTAGTGCTGCTCATGTCCAGACTGTAAGCACCTACAAGCTAATGCGTTGTGTCAAGAAGTTCCTAGTGTCACAAGCATAGACATCCAATGTGGAATATTTAAAACCATATGCATTTCCACTGTGTATACATGTGTTTGGACTACTGTATATCAGGCCTGTAGGTGGCCTTCTGTAATCCCTAAAGCTTTACTTATAAAGATTGTGGTCATTACACCTCCATTAAACTTAGGATATGATTCTAATGGTATTTATCTTAGTTGGACTCACTTGTTTAGCTGCCTTGGAATTTCCACCGACTTAATTGCCGGGGCATCAGTCGCAAACACAGCAAAGCTAAGTAGAGAGAGAGGTAAGGGTCAAATGTCTCTCAATTCATGACATTTGTTCCAACCACATGAGAACTACATCAGCAAAGACACAGTGACCCTTATCAACAGTGACACAAAATAGGATATTCAGTGATTTAGTATTGTATCAACTCCTCTGCCAACAAACAAATCACATCAAATTAATATCATGAGATTACGTGTTTACAGCTGGGTTCTCACATTATATAATATAATATAAATTATAATGGGTTATTATATGAGATGTCAGTTTACTGTTTGAGGGACGTGGAGGTTAATTGGTTTGGTGTACAAAGCACAGGACTTTAACGTCTAGTGATCGGGGCTTAACTCCAGCATATTTTTAAGTTTAGCCTACTGAAACCCTTAGCTGACATTTGAGAGAGATTGTAGTTTGGGGGTTACATTTTAGTTTTTTTCACTATTTACCAAAGCGATGAAAGTCAGTTTTAAGGAGACAGCCTTTAAAGCTGAGAAAAACTAATACAACTGTTGGTAAACTGAGAATAAGAATTCTCACTTTCCAATACTGGTCCCCAGAACTTGATGTGATTATGTGGCGTTTGCTATTTATACAAAGGAACAAATGGTGTATCAGTCAGTCACATCTGCTTGTCCCTGAACATTGCTGTGCTGCATCCACACCAGGCTCAGGCTGAGACCAGCTGCTGCTGCTAAGTGATAAATGTGCAGGTACCGCCAGTCAAAACAGCAGGAGGTGGGGAGGTAGTAATTACCTGAACTTAAAAATAATATACCCTGGAGCTGGTTCATACTCTAAAATATCCCAATATTTACTCCATTCTCTTGGAAATTATTACCCTCATTTCTCTGTCTGAAACTGACCTCACAAGAGAGGTATTCCCACAGTGGCTGCATCTCTACCTTTGATTCCAAATTTCACCTCTGTGTGACCCTGACCTTTGACCTTAGGTAGTATATTCTGCTTATGGGAGCGTGGCGCTGAGGTACCTGAGCGGTGCCTTTAATTGCTTATCCTCGTCTCTGTGCAGATGTTAGTGGCATTGCCATTGGTGCGTCGTATAAATTTGTGGGCCTGACGTCGGGCCTGGAGGAGGACTAGTGCCAAGGAATATATGTCTATATATATGAGTCTCTGTGGCCTTCTTGTATGTCTTGGACAAGAATAAGGTATTGAATAATAGAAGTAGCTGGTTTCAGGGCTCTGCAAACTAGTGTAGTATGAACATGAATTTTTTGGGGCTAACTATGCCATAAAACAACTACTTTACAGTCAAAGAAGCACACATGGCTCTGTGAAAAGTTTTTTGATGGATCATTATCTTTTGCTTTCAATGTGGTTAAATTCAAGGGCAAATTATAATGCCATTAATGAAGGGCAACAACTCAAACTTCATTAAAGACATCAGCACAGGCAGTAGTGCCATGAAATCTGCCAGGTTTTTAATAGTTTTTTAAACTCATCATTAAAATAAAATGATACCGTGTAGTTCCCATTTCACATGCCAAGCAACAATGAGCTGACACTGCTTGTGATTAGCAGTTCATTTTAGTATGCAAACACATAAAGGCACAGTCAGGATCTCAGCTTCCACAGTCCAAGTTTGTCCAGCGCTCTGAACTGCATGTCCTTGATAGTCCTGGTCCAAGCCCCAGACCGCATGCTCTTATCCTGGAAGTCCTGTTTTCAGTGAGTTGTCCAATCACAGCAGCAGCTCTGGTGTCCTTCGGTCGACGCTGCAGAGCCAAGGCCCCGCCAAGGAACTCATTCGCCATTCATTCGCTCCTGTTGTGCCTCTCTGTCGCCAAACCCCTGGAGCCGACCTTCAGCAGCCAGGCTGTCCCGTAAAAATAAAAACTACAAGTGGAAAACAAGGGCAGTGAAATGGCGACAACTCTGTGCTTTTAATGTTACCACTTATAAAGAAACTCCCCCTCTCCCTCCTCTTTTTTTTCTCACAGAGACAGGGAGGCTTAGAGGCTTCACATTTTCAGCACTGGATGAGTACATTTTCAGGTTTCCACAGTTGTCTTTTTCCACATTCAGCAGAGGTTCAGTTCCATTTTGGAAGAACCAATGGTGCTCCTTTTTCAGGCATAGTATCCTAATAGCTGCCAATGTGCCACAGGCTAAGAGAACAACATGATGATTTATGCCTGGCTTAAGTGATTTAAAAGTTCTTTAAAATATTTTACTGCTGTGCTTCTTCTGTAGGTTATAAATCCATGTATGGGAGTAGACGGGTATAGGCTGTGGGCACAGCTTGCTGTTCCTACACTGGGATATGCTTCATTTATTTATAGTTTAGGTGAG
Organism: Micropterus dolomieu; assembly: GCF_021292245.1. NCBI lineage: Eukaryota > Metazoa > Chordata > Actinopteri > Centrarchiformes > Centrarchidae > Micropterus > Micropterus dolomieu. Next base: position 29,302,212 of record NC_060168.1, on the reverse strand, counting down.
CAATTATGAGAATTAGATGAAATGAATGAGGTGGTATTGAACTGAAGGATTTAGGATAAGGTAAATCAGAAATTGCAGATATGGGAATTGGTCTTTCCGGTGTTTTCAAGGTAGTTTCAAAAACTGAGACGTTTTCTTGGCTCCTTGTTGAAGAAATGAAAAGTGGCAGGCTGGCAGTGAGGGGAGGTCCGCATCTGCTAAGCTGACACTGATGAAGTCTTTCAAGAAGTCGTAACCACGCACGGAAAGTCCTGCCCCCTCTAGCATGCTACTACACGCACATTCACCCACGCGAACACGCTCTTTAGAGCTCATGCTGTGTTAGTTTTGAGTTTTTTTAGCTGGTGGCTGCAATTCACATTTCCACACATCTGCGTCCGTGCCCATGTTCTTTAAGATGCTGTGAAATGATACATCAGTCCCGGGAGGCAATGACGTCTAGAGCTGTCACCAGCGACTTAACACTAGAAGCACACAGCGATAAAGCCTGAAAAATCAAAAAGCTATTTGTGATTATTTGACAACTTTATCATGATGCTTCTGCTGCACTGTGCCGCTTCAGTGCTAGTTCCTCAGTAGTACATGCAGAAAGCGCTGCAGGCCTTGATCCCATTATGGTGAGCAAGAATAAAGAGAGAGAGCACAATGTGCAGCAACATAATTCAACCGTTAATATACAACTGCATTATAGTCAAGGACATAAAAATGCCAAATCCTGACACATGCTTAAATAAAATCCAATATGTGGTGTTTACTGGGACAATCTGCCTTTGCTATTTTCTGTGCCATATGGACATTGCAAGGCCTCGGTAATCTTCATTGCTGTGGTCACCCACCATAATGGAAATGTTTGTATGAATTCGAATCAAATATGTCAACTTCACTAAAGCTACAAACTTCCCCAGGCTGGTTATAGGATGATGCTGTGGGAATGTAAAAACCTGGGGGTAAAGGATGGGAAATTTATGTTGTGTATCTTTTAATCACAAACAATATTATAGTGGAGCTTACATTACTGTATGTTGGAGCCTTTGCCAGGGTAGCACCAGGCTGACACTAGATGGCAGCAGTACACACTGCAGGCTCCTCCTTCAGCTGCATGAAAACTGAGCCCCAACACTAAATAGGTGTTTGCAGAAAGAAGGTAAAGCCATAAAAATTGCACCTCATTTCCATTTGAGAGCAAAGAAGGAAAAATACTACAGCTTGGGCCACTAGGGTGTCAGAAAACGGTCTGACATTGTCACCTGTTGGCCAGACGTGCTTGTCATCGCTGGGACTGTTTTTTGCTGAACACATTTGAGTCACATCCTGGACAAAAACAAAGGAGTGAGCTCTAGGAATCCAGTCAAAGGAAGGAAAGAGAGGAGGAGGAAAAAGTTGCAGGAACAGGGCTTAGCTTCCATCTTTTACACACCGGAGTGATGTTTGGAGTGGAAACACCCAGGAGAGATAAGGTGGGACGTCCCGTCTGGCTTTCATCATGGCGCTGCCTCCTGCGTGTTGCTGCCTTGGCAGAGCAAGAGCCGAGAGTCACTCCTATTCTGCTTCTCCCTCCCTGTTTAAACAACACTGCAGGAATCTGAGGTCACTCTCCTAAAGCATGGCAAAAATATATAGCGTGCTGCACACTTGAAAGAAGCCATAATAAATCTACACACGGCCTAGTTTAACTAATGCAAGCAAGCAGGGAGAATAAACAGAGCGCTGCCATTAATACAAGCTTGCTTACCACAACACTGAAAGTAAAAGAAAACACATTCTATTATAAAGTGAGAGTATTTGCATTGTGAGAGTCACATATGTTTGTTTACCTCGAGGGGAAGGCTGAGATTTATATCCGAATCTTCAAGCTGATTCCCCAGAGGCACAATTCATCCTGACCACTTTTTATGGCTTTCAATAAAACATGCTTTAAAAGATGTTCCTTCCCTTTGTCTGCAGCTCTGATTTGATCACCAGAGCTCCTCAGACCATGGGCCTTGGTCTGGTTTCTCTTTCAAATATGATCACATCCTTCTTGGTGTTCCTCTCTCCACTTCCCCTGCGATTGAATTTGTTTTCTTAAATAACCACTTAATTCAAATTCCCATAATTTTTTGAGAGGCCATATAAATAACATGCCCGAGTTATCCCACAAATAAGATATCTGTCAGTCTGCCAATGAAGTCCTAGCTGCCGCTGAGACTCATCATGCTGTGAAGTAAAGATCTTTTACTGCTGTGTCATGGTTGCGGCAAACAGCACTAATTTATGGTTGTACATCCTAAAGCTGCCCTCCCTCGTTGTGTTTTGTTTTTAAACTGAGGTAAACTGAGAAGCAGGCGCTTTGCTTCTCACGAGGTCTGACCATATTTCAGGCTATAGTTGACCTTTGAACTCTGAGAGCGAGTCAGACCCCGTAGATTAAGCTGAATATTTGAGGCGAGTGCCACATGGGCTGTGAGAAGGGACTGTTGAAGGGTTTGTCCATTAATCACAGTTTCAGCTTTGACAGAGTTGACCTCCGGAGTCAAATTTCCAGCCCACTGAACTGAAAAGTTGGTAAACGTCACCTAAAGACAAAGGGTCCAGATGACTATAGACACTAAATAAGGACATAAATGTGTCTTTTTTTGTTCAAATGAAACATTAATGACTCAGCGGTGGCTATCTGAAATAATGTTTGTCTTGTGATATTTCAAGTTTGAATACATTTACATTAAAGTCCAGAAGGTGACTTGATTGTCCCTGTTAAGCGTTTTGCTCAAAGGAATCTCAACAGCATGTATTAAAACCTCACAGGTTTTGCCACTACTATGATGACCTTCAAGCTTCTTGAAAAAGTCAAAGTACCTAGCTAAGAGAAATAGCTCAATAAGCTGTATATTCCAAAAGACCATCAGGAGTCATATTGGTAGTGTTTAATTCTTGGGCAACAATGTTCATGAAACTGTAACCTTCATATTTCATTTGTGTGCTATTTTTTATTGGGAACTGATCTCTAATACATCGGCTACATTTTGTAATCATGATGACAAACTGATAGCTAACCACTGCTGTCTTCATGTGAATACATGTATTTAGCTCCCCAGCAAACTTACCAACTCTAGAAGTAAAGCTTGAACAAAATTTAAGTAATCACTTTATTGTGTGGTTGTACATCCATACATAGTTACCGACAAAGCCTTTACACTAAACTCCAACCTCTCTGGTTACTTTTAAGCGTTCAAACATGCGGTACATAGGGCATGTTTACAATACAGCACAATGCAGTACTTTCTAATTAGGCCACATATGTCTGCTCACCATCCATTCAAACTACATCTGGCTGGACTGCCTTCTCCAAATCAATGTCAGCCACACCTGCTACAGCTATCTCATTTCAATTACTGCACTGATATGTTACATGGAAGCTACGGTTCTGGTGTGCATTTTGTGTGTCATGTAAAACAAAAACACACACAAATGCTCACATGTACAGACACTGACACAAACACCTGTCGAGCCATCACTATTTTAATGCTTCCAGCTGCACAGCTGCACAGAGTCTCAGTGTTGGCTTCAAGGCTCAGTATCAAACGTCAGAATATTGAGCGAATAATGCAGTGTGGATGGGGTCGAGCGGTAAGGTCGGCTTTTCAAAGCCAGCACTTGACAGGATTTTGTCTTCTGCCATGTACATTTGACACCTGTTTAATCTGACGTTCACAACTCACAGATCCAACATAATCTCTCAGTAGTGAAGGCAGCATCTTATCCTAACAGCTACCAGACTGAGTCAGTCTCTCCTCTACTTGGTATTTGTGAGAGGCTTATAAAACCAACAAATTATAGTGCTTCAATGTTGTGCTTTCTAAGGAATGATCCTGCACTATATACAGTAATGTTTTGAAACCAAGTGACAGTACACCCAAAATATAAAACAGTATAAAAACAGTCACCCCCTGTAGAGTCAAAGGGTGGTTGAGAAAAGATTAAAGACTACTTCTTCATGAAGAACTGTGTCTGTTGTTGGGTTGAATACAAGTTAGAAGTTCAGGGTTTCCTGCAGCATATTATAGTGGAGATCCGAATATACTGAAACACTGCATTGGTGAAACACCAGACCGAAGGTTGTTTGATAATGACTATGAAGATAGTTTGATAATGTATGGAGTAAAACTAGATTCTGTGTTCTAATATGGGAGCCCATTCATTCCTATGGAAAGCTAGTCACTAAGCGGACACGGTGAAAAAGTTATTCAGGCTTCCGCAGACTCCCACTGATCATGCTCAGTAGAGTGAACATGTTAAGAGACTGCCTCTGACTCGGCCAGCTGACTTCCTGTTGGTTTCCTGCACAAATGAACACCATAAAATTACTTTATAACACGGGCCTTCCAGATAGATTCAATTCTAATAATACAAAGAGTCGTTTTTGGGTGTTTGTCACACTCAGAAAAAAATAATTCTTTAACAGCTTTCCTAGTGAATGTGTATGAGAATGTCTTTTTGGGCTAAAAAAAAAAATCACCTTACAGCCAAGACCTGCTGCTTGGAGTTTGGACTTACCGAATACAGCCTGCACTAATCCATAAGTAGTAGTGTCTGAAAACCGTCACAATCATCTAGTTCATTGTTATACAAGGCTGGTTAAGATCCAGGGCAAGTGGACTTGGTTGAAGATACTCAAAGATGTTTCGCCTCTCGCGCAACAGGGGAGGAGGGCTGGGACACCAATTATCCCCCACTTACAATGCTGTCCTTTCATCCTTTCCCAAGACTTTGACCAATCACTCACATTTGGCCTCATGTGACTCCAACGACCACAATGACACAATGTCATTACAACAGCCAGGAGACCTAACAAACCAAGTGGTATCCATCACCTTGATAATGACACCACAGAGGTTAAATAGCTGGGATTCCCTGCCAGTCAGTGAGAGCTGAAGAAGCCTCTTGGAAGAGGGGTGAAATATCTTTCTAAATCTTTAACCAAGTCCAGTTGCCCTTGATTTTAACCCACCTTGGATAAGTAGTAGTATGTACATATTTTAAAACTGTTACGTTCATAGTAGAATTGCACAAAGTAATACTGCCTTTTTGCCATCATTGTAGAGGATGTGGCTGTCTTGTTTAAATAAACTTTATTGGAATTGTCACTGGACAAATCTACTGGAGGGTCTGTGCTTTAGTTCACTGTGAGCAGCCACTTCATTGCCAGTCCAGTGATCCGTACAGTGAGGTAGCATTAAAGTCTCAGGTTCAGTCTGTGCAGAATGGCTTATTATTAGTAGTAGTGTGAATTAACACAACATGCAAGATTAATACATATGCACAGAGTTAATACTGCATGATTGGTATGTTGTGAATAACTACGGTTTCACAAAAATATGACTACAAGCTCCACTGTAGGTAGCATATATAAACGACTAGGACACATATGCATAGGGGCAGAAGTTAGAACAAGGTTTGTTTTCTGCAGATTGTTGGTTTTTATAGTGTATATTACTAACAACCTATAAACCATAATAATAGATACAAGATACGAAATCCTGCAGCCTCCCAGCTAACACACAGACAGAAGTCAATTTCTAATTTGCTTATTGTACAGATCATATTCTCCTTGCTCAATGTTCATTCTAATTGCAATATTTTTCTGCCAGAAATGGAAAAACCAGATGAAGTTTCGTTGATAATGAAAGTATCATCAGGGATCTGTGGCTGTTTCAGTGCATCCTAGTTGATTTATTGGCGCATTTACAGGAGCTCCAGAATGAATTTATTCCCTTTATCTCTATGAATGCCAAAAGTCGTGGGGTTCCACAAGGCGGCCTGAGTTCTGCAGCATTTATTTATGTTTTTTGGAAGACTCTGCAGCCATGAGACAATTCATCAAGCAAGTTTTATCTGCACACAGAAGAGTCTGAGGTTTGAGCTGTTTTTTTTTTTAAAAGAACAGTCTCATCCCTCCTGTTGGCTGTGTACATGACGCCTAAGTAGGCCCACGTTTGGAAAGTAGACAAAATCTTGATAATGTGGTTTGGAGCAGTTGACACTGATTCTATGCAAAAACAATCAGAGTCATTAGTGGGAGATTGTCAAAGCCATTGAGCCGCCCCCTTCAAAGAGACCTTGAGAACCTCTTTACTAAGTTTCTCCTAAGCCTTGTGTGCTGAGAGACCATATCCTGGCACATCACAGGCAGAGGAAGCATTTGTTCATTTGAAAGGATGTAATGTTAATCAGATGTGGTTCACATCATATGTGCAAATAAAATTCTACGTGTTTTGTTTTGCCCCGCTCGCAGTATTGCAATGGATGTATCAACATACAATAAAGACAACAATATGAGGGCCAGAAAGTGCAGATAATAACATTTACTGTGACTGACTGACCAGATAGTCAGACTGAACGGCAAATTTATTACCACTCCATTGTTCTGTGTGACACTGCTGTCTTGATACACTCACAACCCTTCGGAATTACCTGCATTTCTGCATAAATGGGTCATAAAAAGTGATCTGATCTTCATCTAAGTCACAACAACACAGTCTTAAACCAATACCACACAGACATTTATACGTTTTCATGTTTTTATTGAACACACTGTGTAAAAATTCACAGTGCAGGGTGGGAAAAGTATGTGAACCCCTTGGCTAATGACTTCTCAAAAAGCTAATTGGAGTCAGGGGTCAGCCAACCTGGAGTCCAATGAATGAGACGAGATTGGAGATGTTACAATAGTATCTCTAAAAGCCTTAATGTCCAACAGTCCACGGTACGACAAATTGTCTATAAATGGAGAAAGTTCAGCACTGTTGCTGCTCTCCCTAGGAGTGGCCGTCCTGCAAAGATGACCGCACGAGCACAGCGCAGAATGCTCGATGAGGTTAAAAAGAATCCTAGAGTGACAGCTGAAGACTCACAGAAATGTCTGGAACATGCTACGATACGTCAAAGACCGAATAAGAAAGGAGTTGATGGAAGGACACCACAGAGGAAGCTACTGCTATCCAAACAAAACACTGCTGCCCATCTGAAGTTTGCAAAAGAGCCCCTGCATGTTCCATAGCACTACTGGCAAAATATTCTGTGGACAGATGAACCCAAAGTTGAGTTGTTTTGAAGGAACACACAACCCTATGTGTGGAGGAAAAAAAAAGGCACAGCACACCAACATCAAAACTTCATCCCAACTGTATGGTGGAGGGGGAATGGTCCAAAATTCCTCCTGACCATTGTTCAGGTCTGACCTGCAACTACAGGAAACGTTTGGTTGAGGTTATTGCTGCCAAAGGAAGGTAAACCATTTATAAAATTCAAGGGTTCACATACTTTCTCCACCCTGCATTGTGAATGTTTACACTGTGTGTTCAATAAAAACATGAAAACATTCATTGTTTGTGTGGTATTAGTTTAAGCAGACTGTGCTGCGCAGGTGACACAACTGCTACTACTACTTAGATCATCTTTACTTTGCAATGATGCTTTGAGCAAACAAGTTTAAAATATGATGAACAGTGACTAAAACTACAAATTGTAAGTGCTGCAGTCTGGCCATATCAATGTAATTGCTGCTCACAGAGGCCCTGATTAGCTGGGTTTTTCTGTCCAATTGGGGAAACAACATTACAAAAGCAACAACAGAATGTTGAATCACAAAATTTGAGACGTGTGGCAATTCATGGAAACACTGTTGGAATCAACCCCCCGTCATGGATATTGTGATGCAAATTACAAGAAATACATACAAACATTCTGCATATGGCCTTCAGGAGCCCAAAATATCACAAAAATTAATGACACCATTAATCAAGGACCAGATGCACTACTGAAGATTATCATTATTTCAAAAATAAGGTCATTAGCTTTCCCCTCAGGGTTATCTGATCTAATTTTGTATTAACTGTTTATTATATCATCAAAAGCAGCTGCGAGGCCAATGCAAGTCTTTTAATAACTATTTCATTCCTGCTATGCTCTTTCTTCTCTCCTTCCAAAGTAATCCACCAGGAGCACTGATTAGAAACGGATGCTTCCTGACTGTTTTTTCTTCTTTCTGCAAGTTGAGGTCAGCAGAAAACGAAAAGACGTAACACGAAAGATTTCGGACTTGATTAGTTTTCACTGACAGCCTAGATCTGATGCCTGCGTCGAAGAATTGATCTCACCGCCGGTTTGTTGTTGATGCCAAGAGAGTTGTGTTTGTTGCCATGCAAATCACTGCAACTCTCACAATGCCACGTGTGCTCGCTTTAACTCAAGCTTCAGACTGAGCCATGGGAAAATATGGTTCCCCAGAGCTGGGTGAGCTCTGCAGCTCTATGTGTCATGGTGGTTTTATGGGAAGGAATGTGTGATGTGTATTACATGCAAATATTCTTCTGCATAGACAGACTCAGCCTCAGCCTCAAAAAGCTTCTCTCTAATCATTCTGCTTAGATTAAATGTTTCTCTATAGTTACTCTAACATGTTATATAAACATGTTATATTTATTACTGTGATTATACAGTAGCTACACCCTTGTACCCTAAATGGAATTTGCAAAAGCTCAAAGCTTTATGGGATTCATTGGCAACGCAAAATAATGTTTTAAAAGATGATGCGAGTAAGGATAGAGGACATCATAGACAACTATTTTAATGTCAAGGATTAAGTTAATGATTTATTTTCCCAGCTTCCCGGCAAGGCAACATCATACTACCAACAAAATAAATTGAAAACAATAAATTAACTATAAAAAATGTTCATACAAAAGTAACTAAAAAGAATATCAAATGATGGCTTATAAAGTCTGGTGTGCATGGATTTACCTCTATGAGTGGTCTATGGGATACTGTTAATACACTAATCTCCATCTGAAGGAGATAACGTTTTTCCTGCGTAAGCTACTGAGTGTAAGCACTGACCTACATCAGACATACTTATTCTTACTTCATATATATATATATAGGATTATATTAAGTGAATGCTCAAAGGTACAATGTGTAATTCATGGCCATATGCTCCAAAGAAATAGGAGGCAGCATTTCCGCTCAGCCTGACTACTCTGTAAGCGATTCTGCTCCTCTGCTCTTTTCTAATCACATGTAGTGTTAGAGCTTATCTTTATAATAACCTTATAAATGCGCTTTTTATGTCTTCCTGTATTAGCAGGTGTCACTTCTTTTGGGACAAGAGGGGCTTCTCTCCTGCCCATGTGTGTGTCTGCTCTTTGTCTGTCAGTCTCTGTGTGGAATAGTAAATGTAACTGTAATAGGTAAAAAAAAAAAAGTAAAAAATAGTGGATGGGCAGATTTTGACATTCCATCATGTACATCAAAATTTCTCAAACTCAGATCATTCATAATTGTTTGTAATTTTTAGTAGATTATCAGTGTGTTTTCTTGCCAGATTCGTTTGCAGCTTTACCTACACTGGCTCGCTTTGTCTGAACAGCCCAAATGGTATATATCTTTGATGTGACATAAGAACTATTAGTTCTTCACATTCTGTTGATAATGCTTGTTAATTTTTTGAACGTTTAATCTGAAATTCTGGTCAAATCTTACACATTGTGCTTTCAAGTGAGTGAGTGTGATTTTTGTTCAGGAAATGAATGAAGGACTGAATTGTGTGTGAGGATGGATAAGTGAGTGAGTGGCTGACTTGCTGAAATGGCTGGTTTTATTTTTTGGTAAGCTTTTAACTCCACAGTCAACTCCTCTGTGTATTGGACCAACAAGTAATCTGAGTAACATAGCCTGAGAATGACCTACACACACATCCACACAACAAGGCCTATCAAAAGTCAGGGTACAGGGCCTCATCCTGTTACAACCCCTGCCAACAAGAGAGCCAATTCATGCTGGCACCATCAAAGAGAACTACGGCAGCAGGTGAGAGTATTAACATTCTTTGGTTAGAACATGAGGATGTGTTTATTCTCCTCTGCATGTCTAATGACAGCATCTGGAAGCCAAAAAAAAAAAAAATCACTGGAGTAAACTCTGTTCTTCCTATTTCTGTTCCGTCAGTTCTCATGTGATTGTGATGGTAACATTTGGCAATGCTTAAAAGATCGTAGATACACACCTGTGTGTTTCATTATGTCACAACCGGTCACAGAGACTTGTGGGTTTTAACAGGCGTGCAACACGTTTTATTTTATTTTTGTCACTCATGACCATATGGCCGATTATACTGAACTGAATGAGCTACGACAACAATAGGGGTTTCACTAAAAGAAACCATTACGTAAAAAAAATGATTATAGTAATTACTATATAGACTAAAATCTATAGCAATGATGGCAGCCAACAGAAAACAAAACTGATGGATGGATGTAGAATGAGAGAGACAACTTCAGTGTCTTAAAATTGAAGTCTGGTTGGGTGGTGACAGGAAAGGCCATTTTGTAGACTTCTCTCTCCACCCCCCTCCCTCCCTTCCTCCCTCCACCCAGAGCCTGGGTGTGCTCGAGGTTTCTGATTGTTTAAAGGGAGTTTTTCCTTGCCACTATTGCCAAGTGCTTGCTCATGGTGTGACTTGTTGGGTGTCAGTAAATAAATAGTAGTACGGTCTAGACCTGCTCTATATGAAAAGTGCAATGAGATAACTACAATTTAATTTAAACTCTCTGGGAATTACAACAAGCTACAGCTTAAAAAATAAATGGAATTACAAACATCAATTGATATGTAGGGACACAGTGCTAGCATGGCTAAAACATATTAGCCTAAACAACACAGCTACTAATAAAAAAAGTTACCTATTAGCCTAAGTCTCATACTGGGGACTCAAAAAAATAAAATTTACAATTCCCATGAACCCAGAAGAGTGGCCCTGTTCGCTACATTTAAATTCTGATGGAGGCAGTAAATTTAAATTCTGCAGCAAAACAATTTTTTTCTGCTAAAATGTAGCAACAACTTTTCTTCATTTGAAGAAGGCTGGACTGAGGCATCAGTTATGTGATTTACCTTTATTGTTTAGAGAAAATGGGATTGCAACAGAGCAGATGTCAGTTGGCTGCCAATTAAAATCTGTATTTGTTTTTATGGAACAGACTACATATCTGTTTGAATCCATTCACTTTTACAATTCAGCTGTAACATAAATCGCTTTCATAGTGATTTATGTTTCATGTCGAACCATATTTAAGGGTCCTATTCCACTTCCATGTCATGCTCTAAATTCTGCTTGACCCTAGCCCACTTCTTAATCGACATTTTAAATCCCTTCATAAATTGGGGTTAAGAAGATTAGAGGACAAACTTCATTGTGCGTCGATTAAACAAACAGCATTAATAAAATATGGTGATGATTTATACAGCTGCTGTGTTTGAAACAATATTAATCCCACTTTTAGCTGCAGAAGAATTGCTTTCAATATCCCCAGTGAAAGAAGTCTGTTGAAATATCAGTCTGCGGGACAAATGTGTCTAATGTGGCTTAAAGAGCTATTCTGTGGGACTGACAACATTCCAAAGTCTGCAATTAAGGCTCATCTCTTTGCCCACAAAATACAACACGGGTCAACAGCAAAAGTTTTTATGTGCATGTAATGGTGTAAAGACGTGTTGTATGATTAACTCAAGGACAGCGTAAGGAATAGAAAGTTTCTGGTTCTCATGGACAAACCCATGTATACTCCCATGGCCTTTTTAAACCTTAATTATGTTCTGCCATTAACTTTGACTAACGGAAGTGACTTGAGGTACATGAAACCACATTGCATGGGAATGTTTGTTATGGGAAATCAGTTTCTCTTATATGGGTTTCCCTGTTTATGGTTCTACCTGGGGGGAGGTCTTTATGAGTCAGCATTGACTCATTCTTGTACAGCTAATTAGCAACTGAAATAAGAGCAATGATGATAGAAGTATTTAGATCCTTTTCTCGAGTATAAGCAGCAATACCATTAAAAAAAAAAAAAAGCACCATTACCAGTTGAAGTGGGCCGGTACGCACAGGTACGCCGTACTGGCACTTGTACTTTTACTCTTTGGCGCACCGGGACTTTTTCTCGATGTAAATACGTACCCACTCATATATTTCAGCATCTAGTATTTCTTCAAAGCAGTGTTTGAAATACATTCTCATCTTGTTCTCGGGACCCAAGTGTCTCGTCACACCCGAAATCTGAGCACTTATGTCCCCACCACTTCATTCAACAAAAAGTGAGGCTCTGTTGACAGCAATCAGCAAACTTTTGAAATGCTGAATAGTTATGATTATTTAAAAGTTAGGCCTAGTACTTAGCATTAACAAATCAGAGACAGACCAGCGAGTAGAGCATTTTTCTTGCTTTAATACTAATAACACACAAAAATTAAACGGCTTTTTTGTCCAACTGGAATTAATATTGTAGCCTACCACTAGTAGGGTGGGGTAAAGGGGGGTGGATGGGGGAACACATGCCAACATGTTAATTGAGAGTACTGTCACCTATTTTTTTGCACTTCAAGAACTGCTCCTTACAAAGTAGAGGTCATGTATTTTTATTTAAACATGCAAGAACAGATTTTTTTTTTGGCCAGTTGGGGGCAGCGGAAGCAAGTTGTTAAGTTAATATGGCAAACTTGTCAGCAAAAAAGCTGCTTATTTACACATTCATCAGTTACAGAGCCAGAGTGTCATTCTTTTTTATTTTATTTTACTTTTTTTTGTTAACTCGTTCCGCCCAGCAGCCTGGTATGCAGTATGAGGTGATGAATACCATGTTGTGCCAGACAGATTTTGCTTAAGCAAGTGAGTTTTAATTTACTCCTTTGTTTTCTTTCTTATTTATTTAGTTATGTAGTTATTTGTCACCAGGCCGGACAGGGGGGCAAAAATGGGGGTGGGGGCCACACACATCACTCAAACAGTCACCTCAGAGAAAGGACATCACCTTCAAGAGAACGGGGGTGAGGGGTGGGGGGTGGCGGGGACAACAGGAAACAACAGAGACAGTACACCAATTGCAGAAAGTGAAGACACCTGCAAGATGCCAGGGCACCCCCACAGAGCGCCCAAGCTGAAACGTTAGAGAGCCATGCTGGGAGTCCCTGCAGCCAGGGAGCAACACAGCAGGCAGAGCAAGGCCGGGGCCCACACCGACCCCCGACGAGAGCCCCACAGCAACACTGGGCACGCACTACCGGAACTACCGCAGCCCTTGTCGTGGGAGAACATGCAGGGGGCAGCAGTGGGGGCCCCATCCCCGCAGAAGAAGGCCCCGCGAGGAGAGGAGACAATGGGACCCAGGCCTATGGACATGCCAAGCACCTGGTAAATAAGCAAATGTTTGTAAACACATTCCACATAAGAACTAGGGGTGCAACACATAGTAAAAGTCAAAGTTAGGATCATATCGTGGTTTTGATGGATGGATTTTTCAGATCAGCCAAGAGAAGTTAGGGTTAAAATGCACAATTTTGGCTCTGTAGGCACTTCTCTGTCACCAATCTGTAGTCTCAATGTCCCCATCTGATTGGTTACACATCACGAGTAATAGCCTATCAACACTGAAGGCTGCTGTGCCACAGATGAGCAAAGAGACCGAGCTGCACGGGTGAACCAGCGGGTCTGTGGTGATGGCGCAATGGATACCTTTGGTGTGAGTGACCGGGGTTCAATTCCCCACTCTGACCCATCCACTTAACCCCAAGTTGCTCCAGAGGCGTGCGACCTCTGACATGCGTAGCAATTGCAAGTTGCTTTCGATAAAAGCGTCAGCTAAATGAATAAATGTAAATGTAGCAGATATTACTGAAGCTGCATCTGCCTTTTCTATCTTCTCTCTGCAACTCTACCATGATTTATGGAATTATTACTTTAAAAATTAACAGCCGTAGTAAAACTGTTTTCACACTATGATAACATTTACTATGGTAAAATTTGCAATTAATCCGCAGTCCAACTGTGTGCTGAAGCAATGTGGGGGATCCATACTGATTACTGATCAACTTCGATCTATTACACCATAATAAGAATGTTATGGTGATAATATGTCAATGTTGTGTTTTCAGCTTGTTTCCCTGCCAACAAGTGGCCAAAAAAAAAATTGATGCAGCTTTAAACTGAGTTCTTGTGTAAATGTACTTTGTTTCTTTCCACTACCAAACCAGAGAGCAATAAATGTCTCACAGTTAAAGACTCTCCTGCTTTCAGCATAAACTAAAACTCTTATTCTCAATTAATGGCTGTCTGTTGTTGGACTGTGAAAGAATCACTTTGTGATCTTTATAGAGCAGCTAAAGAGTAGGACGACACTGCCACTTTCACCAGGAAGGAATGTTTTTCCAGGGGAGGAAAAGGTTAAGACCAAATTTAGGCCTGCGTGTTGCTACTGCTTATTTGGCCAAAACATCTGTAATAGCAAGAAATGTAGGCCACGGCAGCTGGCAAGCCTGCAGCCCAGAGGACGCAAGGTACAATATTATGAAGACCTTCCATCTAAAATAAAAGCTGCGTCTGGTATTGTTGACAAGCATCATTAATGTCCCACTAGGTTTTCCCATGCAAGGATTCAGCAATGTACTGTTCCCCGCAATATATAGCAAAGCATTTCTGGGTATTTACAATCAGACAATGAAAGTAAGTTTTACTATCATGTCAGAGCCAGTATAAATATGACATGGGTGTGTATCCAAGTCTTTGGTATGGGTTATTGTACTCAGATGTCTGAAAAAAGAACCAGGGCTATTGTTTTCTATGAAGAGAAACACTTGGAAATCCTCAGGTAGCAGATGACCAAGGGTGTGAGTCAAACTCATTTCAGCCTTTGAAGATACTAGTCAGATTTGTTCAAGAAGCCTCACCTACAAAACTTTCACTCCACAAAGACAAATCTCATGCGAGTCCATAGATAAATTAACTCAAAAGATGATTGATTGCAACTTCAGTTTTATTTTGAAAGCTTTGGCTATTTTTAGTGATGCAAGAGTCAGTAGGGATGGCAATGTTGATCTGTTGGTCAACCACTGACTGAAATATCTCAACCACTACTAGATGGATGATTTCTTTTACTGCTAAATGTTAGCATTTACTAACACACATGCTAACACGCTAAACTGATATGGTGAACATGGTAAACACTTTACCCACTAAACATCAACATGTTAGCATTGTCATTGTGAGCATGTTTGCATGCTGATGTTAGCATTTGTTGCAAAACAATACTGTGCAGCCTCACAGAACCACTACCCTGACTCAGTCTTGTTCTTTTACCAGATGAGATAATACTGTACTTACCAAAGTGATTGCTGAGATTTGGGGACATGGCAACATCACTACAATGACATCCAGAAAGGTAAAAAATATAAGGTGAAACCAAAGTGAGTGTACCAGAAATGTTGGTAGAAATACAACAATGCACATGTACTTTAGCTCAAAGTTGAACCAAAAGGTGCTGTATTGTATGTTTTAATTATTAGTTTGTACCAATTGTAATTTCACATTTGTTTTGTCCTACCTTGGTAAGTATGATGTTAATGTTGCAGTTAACTACAAAAATACATTCAATTGTAATAAATCAGAATTGTATTTTAACAAGTTGGAAATCACACCTGTGTTGTTGCAGTTGAAAGTTTGTAAATGTCTTCAATGATCCATCTGATCCACACTTTCCACCAAGCCATTTCAATGTCAAACAACAGCCTGTTCCCACATGCGTTTCCTCCACTCAGTCCCCTTTTGGCAAGGACCAGACTGACACCATAAAACAAGCTTTTATTAGGTTATGCTGTCAAAACCTCAGATGTGACCGTGGTTTGAAGGCCAAAAACTGGGCCACAATTGATCGGGAGTTCTGCTTCTCTGTAACGGATTTCCCTTGGGTGTTTGTGTGATCTGCTTTAGTTTGGTAGAGAACCACGGTGATCTGGGCTACATCCAAAATAGGACTATAGATATCCGTTGTGCATTCATGCAACTTCGGAGTTGATCTTAGATTATTTGATTGAAACCAAGATGATTAAAGTGGTGACGGATTTCAGCAAAAGTGAGTCTGCATAACTTGACTGATGGCACAGGAAGATGAAAAGCTTTAAGTTACAGAAACATAGTGATTGTAAATGGTGAAAATAGGGAGTAAATAGGCCCAATATCCATTATGTCCACCACATGATGAACTGTTGGTGACAAGGAGAGAGCCGCGCACATTTCTTGCATATCTGTATCAGCGATGACTCATGGAAAAGAGAAAGTCTTAGATGAGTAGAAACCAACAGCCTAAAGGAGGTGATCCAATCCCTGATGAATTTGTATAAAACCCCTTAATGAGTTAATTTGCATAATTTGAATAATACCACACTCAAGAGTACATACGTGGCATGAGACGTGCAGCACAGCAACTTTCAGATGAGCTGGCAAAAAGCTCACCACAAAGGTTTCAAATGATTTATTTCCAGTCATGTGTTGCTGATCATCTGAATATTTCCACAGTACTGTAAAGAACAATCCTACCATGACTCAGATCTACATGCAGCTGTGCGACCAAACACATCAAGGAGAAAGAGAGGGAAAAATGGCAAGCATGTTCAGAAATATATTGGCTTACGGGATACCCTGCAGAGACACCACAGCCACAAAGTAATACAGTCAGACCCCCCTCCAATGGAAATGTTTATGTCACGGGAGTGTGGTCAATGCCCAGATGATTACCACTGATTTAGCATTGACCCCCAATGAACATAATGAGTCAGGAAAGAAGATTGCTCAGAAGCATTAGTACTGGTCTGCAGGCCATCTCCAAGTCTTTAAATTCTGATGTTTAATGTGTTTCCTGGAACATATGCAGTACCAACAAAGGAGCTGTTTAATCTAGAGATCAACTTTCTTTCCCAGAGTTACGTGGGAAGATCAATACCACTCCTAAGAAGGTCCGCTGGTTGCGTGGCTATCTCATGGTGACAACCAGAATCCGGGGAGTCATTCCCCTGAGATATAATGTCTATCTGTGACCTTTAGAGGTGCTGGTAGGCGGATTTTAAAAAGTAATCATTATGAGTTTTTGGTGGCGACTTTTATTTCAGATCAAGCACCTGCTGTAATATGCTGCAGGAAGCTCTGCCATTAAAAGTGTTTAATGTTCTTTGGTGGATTTGAACCAAGAAATATATGAAAATGTGAACTTCGCAAAAGTCATGCTGTGAAATTGTTTATAAAGCAAGCATTTGTGAGAGTTACTTGTTAATCTCCCTTTGTTCAGTAAAATGTTACATTTGAAGAAAACGTTTGAGATAATACTGAAAAAAAGTTCACAGCAAAAGATGTCATAAACACGTCTTTTTAATGGATATATATGTGGGAAGATGGACGAGCATAAAAATATTTTTCTCCACAAAAAGGGAGGCCCAACAAGTGGTTTGGGAACCACAGGTTTATATGCTACTCTATTAAACCAGACTTGGAACCATGTTGAACAAACAAAATCACGGACTAACTCACAACAACAAAAAAAAAAATGCAGGAATTCCTTTAAAATTTCATTCAACTGCACTGCTCCTACACAGTACCTATATGTGGAAGGGAGGTCTCTAAAATGCCATCCAACTCAGGCAAAATATACATTAACTCTGTACATTCAGGAATTAAACTGTAAAATCTTTAGTCTTACAGACTGTACCTCCCTCACTCCTAATTTAAAATTAATTTTCAAAGTGTTTATAATGCTCGGCTTCCGCGATTGATTGCAGCTGTCCAGAAATTCGTACCATATGTGAGGAGTTTAGTGTAAATATTGTACCACAGGAAGCCTGCTTTACAGTTCAGTTGCTACATTTATACAGTCAGCAAACATGATATGCAGGAAAAATGGCAGAAACCTGACTCTGCCCGACATGAGCGCAATTTATCAGGAATATATCGTCAGATGTTACAGTGTTGGAGGTCGCCACACTGCTATGGCACAGTTTAAAACAATGATTGGCTATCATTCTGCTCAATGTCCTGCTTCGTGTGAGTCCCTCGGCAGTCACAGGAGGCCGTTAAATTGGATTAGACACAGGAACATTTGGAGTCTTGTTCAATATTGGAGCTTTTCCATTTGCACAAACTCAGATAAATATTACGAGTTAATGTAAACATTTTTGTACATTTACTGAGTTATTTTTGTTTAAAACCTTCATGGCTGATAAGGTAAAGAAGAGTTTGATTGTTTTCTTATCGTTGAACTGAATGCATATTTAGTACTTTGCTTTAATACAATTCATTATATATTGCCTCCATGCATGTGAAACACACTGTACTTGACTACAGTCTGTGCTGAAACTAAAAACACTAACTCATGCCCAGTGAATTACCTCTGGCACCTTAGACGAAGTAGAAGCCAGAGCATTCAGAAACACTAGAGCACCTTCAGGAGGGTTTTGGCGTTTCAACCATCTAGCTTCTTGGCAGGTATTAGGAGGATTGCAAATGTTATACAAGACGAATGCACAGTAAGTGTTGTGATTCTTTTAGTTTCGGCTGTTCTTTGCCCATGCTGCCATTTTAAAAGATGCTTTGGTGTTGCTTGGCCTTTATGAGAGGTTGCAGGGAACCAGTAAGAACAGGGGTGGTAACACATCAATGACATCATCGTCAAAGATACAGTTACAACCAACTTGGCAGCAACAGCCTGTAAACTATACAGTCAAGGAAACAGAAAAGGGAACACTGACCTAAGACTTTAAAAATTATTGATGTTACTACAGCCAGACCACAGTTATTGAGCTGTAGCATGCAGGTACATTACTGCTCAAGTTAAGTGATTATGTTAGCCCTTACCAGGGTAGGCAAAATGGATAAAATCTTTTTTTCCCTACTGTACTGTATGCAAATTTAAACAGCACATTTTCAGGACTTCAACTCTACTGATAAACAGTTTATAGATCAAATTACTGAATGGGTATGTTGGTTTTATGGCTAAATCTTCAATTTAATACCAGACAAATCAAGGCAATTCACCAAAAAGTGTTTGATTCTAAAAATCCAACATTAGGGAGGGGAATGTCACAATTTGATCCAGTTGTGACGCTTTCACGCCATACTCTGTTTAAAAAACTATTCACTATGTTTTTACTCCAATGAATTACAATAGGACACATAACACGCAGTTAAGCTAACTGTTCCTGATGAAAGACACAAACGCAGACATGCAATATGGATGCGATTCGCAATTTGCCTCACAAACACATCCAGATGGCAAAGAGCTGCCATGCAAGATGCTGGTCTGAATGTGTGTACAAAATTTCATGGCAATCAATTTAAAATTGTTGAGAGATTTCATTTTGGACCTAAGAATTGTGGGCTGATTCACTGACTGACAGATGGACTGACATTTCCATCCATGCTAGCATGGCAAAACCGTTAACTGCAATAATACGGAACATGCATTCTTCTGCCTGTAAAGAATGATGAGTTTAATGTGTACTTTACTGACGATGAGCTACTGATCACTTAGCTTTGATTTGCAAAGTTAGTTATTAAGTTGTTAAATCCAAAATATATCCAAACACTAGATGATAGATGCTAGCTATTCAGGTGCTTCACTAAATGTTATTATGGTGTACCAACATTTTTGGAATATGTGAATTGTCATTCGAATCAGTCATTTTTTGATGGCCTTATACAACCAGGAATTTTAAAGTAACATTTAGCTCGTTGCTCAGAATGATCAACACGTTCGCATCTCAGTGTATCATTACCGACGCTTTCAGACAGCAGGACAAAGCGTGATTATTTGACGCTAAAGGTACGCTTCAGTGTCCGTATGAAGCGCCACAGTTTGCTACGTCGCAGCAACACAAAGGAGGCTGCACTGGCACCTGGTCGACATGCATAAAGTCACTGACTTAGGTTTAGGCACAAACAATTGTTATTGTTATGGTAAGGGTAGGGTACTTCGGGGGGCTGGCAACACCTTTAACACGAACGTAGGTAGCTAGCGACGCCCCAAAGCGTCTCATACAGACACACAGATGCTTAAGCGTACCTGCAAAATAAAAGCTACTTTTAGCGTCAAATAACTACGCTTTGTCACTTTTTCTGAAAGTGTTGGTCTTGGACGCCCTGAGATGAGAACTGTCTGGAATGATACAGCAAAATATGTACCAGCTGACAAATCTCTATCATATATTGTCAGTATTGTCATATTGTCTAATTCTTAACTACTTGTACTAACTAAACTTTTGGTATCTTGATGCCAAAAAATAAATCCAACATGAAAATAATGTGATCTGGATACCTGTGCTGCTTCATAAGAATTAATTTAAATTGGAATAAAAGCGTTGCATGACTGATGACGTTCTGCTTAAAACCTGGAAGCACATGTTCAATCAATTGCTGATATTGCCTTCATGCATTACACACACAAGCTGAATTGTAGTTAGTCAAATACAGTCAGTATTATTAGCTCACTGTGCATTCTCAGGACAAGAAAGGATGGATGACATAGCAACTATTTAAATAGTTCTGTACATAATCACAATGTTTGAATGTAGAGTAATAAGTCAGGATGGAAAATTACTATCCGTTGTAATCTCACAATGCTGTCTCTGTTAAAAACTCTGAAAGGTTTGTCTAAGTAGAGTATGCAGTTTCCCCCTTAAATTCAGCCCAGAGCAGCGAAGGGAAGCTATGCGCACAGCAGCGAAAAACTCCAACATAAACTCCACAGTTCATATGACTTATCAGCTCGTTGGTTTCTCCTCGGGGGTTACTACTTCTTACTATAGGGCAGACAATACTTCCTTGTTGAGCTGGCTGTGCCTGTCAAAATGAGTGAAAGCTTTACGAACGCAACCATAATATTTTCAAGTTGCCTTGCAGAAGGGCCATTTTGGCCTCTTTCAACCTGTGTGGCATTGCTGTTTTTTTTCATGCGAGGGGAGCTGCTAGTTGGTACGGGTGAAGCTCTTCAGTTCCCTGTGGAGGAATCGTCTCCACGGGTCACATCACGCCCTGGATGCTTTTGAAATCGGGGGAAAAACACAAGCCAAAAGATGTCGAAGCAAGGCTGACTTTTCATAAAACCAATAAATCGCAGCAGCAAAACAGAGCAGTATTTCCATTATTAATATATGTCCACATGCCGGCTTTGGTGCCCATGTTAAATCATTTGTTGTAATGGGATAAACATGACTGGGCGCCGGTTTCACACACGGCCTGATTCAGAAACAATCTGCTGCTGTGAACCTCTCAGCAAAGGTTAGTCTGTCTGGCTTGCGGCCTTGGCTGATGCACCTGCAACTTTATGACCAGCAGACGGTCACCGTTTAAAATGTGTATATCGCTACAGTTTCCTGAGAGGATTATATAAGTATCAAAATACAACAAGAAAGCAGTTTAAAAGGCATTTGTTCATCTGTTGTTTTGATTGATAAGCTGTACAAACTGTTGCTTTGGTTTCCCATAAAACACATTTTAACGTCATACCACTTCTAAAATAAAAACACCTGCAACTTCTTTCTTTTTCTTTAGTCAAAACATCATTCATCACATATGTCGCATAAAAAAGGTACTATCTTCAATGTTGGTGTTTTCTTTTTCTCACTTGAAAGTAACCTCTACATGATGTCAAAACAGTTTTTTTGGCCATAAATATGAAACAACCTGCCTTTTTAGTCATCCCTGAAGCCATAAAGTGCTTTGAAGCTGCACAACTTTCTCCTGTCAACACCAAGTTGTTGTTTTACCTTGTAGAACAATTGTAGCACTACAGCAACTCCTCTTTTATCCTCCCTGTCTGGGATGGGTTTGAGAAGAACTTATCCTCGAGGTAGTATCCTAGAGGTCAGAGACCAGATGGTGAAGTGACTGAAGGACAATAAGCCTTGGATCCCATTCATACCTGAAAGTCAGGGTTAGCCTCATCACTTCTTCTGTGACTAATAACGTGGGGATGAAAGTCCTTTTAAAGATTTAGGCAAACAAAAGAAAGCAAGCAAGCAAATGCCAGTGTGATTGTAAATTTGCACTGACTAGATAATAGCAGTGAGAGTTATAGCAGACAGGAGACACATTAGAGAAAATGTTTCAATCGCTTGCCAGTGGGGGAACAGATGTACTTCCAGAGCTCGGGACTTCAAGAGGATAGTTCCACTTGAAAGGTTATCTGTGGTACACATGATCAAAGATTTTGCATAGAGACATTGATTATAGATTTTCTTAGGGGTTTCATTTTGTACTGCCTTTTCAATATTCAAAACACTATACAATTTTGTGGAAATCCCCCCCCCACCCAACACAATGGCCCTGATTAGCCCCCTTGGCTAACAAATGGTCCACTTCATAAAGACCATTACTTGTATTCTGTGGCATTAAGGTTTATTATACAGTTGGACAAAATATACGTAAATCATGAGACGATTTAAACCATTTATAGCATGGTAGCTATCCGTTAATGTCTTTGCATGCATTAGTCCACTGTGGGCCATGTTGTAAATCAAAGAGCAGCATTGAGTCTGAAATCCTTCCCTCATTCTCCACTCATAGAACTGAGGACACTTTCAGACCTATCATCATCATCACTCAAATAAAATGGCAGACAGTAAATATAGTGCACTATATAGTAAATAGGGAGTGTTTGGGAGTGGACACAGCCCAGGAATGTTGGGGTATTATTGGAATTTGAATAGATTGTTGGAATTGAAGTACTTTCATTTGTCATGTATTTAATTTGGTGGATTAACAAAAAACGGAAGCAGATACATTTTTATGTAGATTTTCTTATTTTCTAAAACCAGTACCTCCAATTTAGAGCTTAAATCATTAGTTAATTGACAGAAAATACTACTAAGATAAATAATTCACCTTTTTCAGTCATTTTTCAAGCAAAATCATTCACTGATTCCAGCTTCTCTGATGTGAGGTTGTGGTGCTTATCTTATGTCATATACACCGATCAGCCATAACATTATGACCACTGACAGGTAAAGTGAGTAACACTGATTATCTGGTTACCATGGCACCTCTCAGTGGGTGGGCTGTATTAGGAAGCAAGTGAACATTTTCCCTTAAAGTTGATGTAGCAGGAAAAATAGGGAAGCGTAAGGATTTGAATGACTTTGACAAGGGCCAGGTCCGTGGAGGCCCCACCTTGCAACTTACAGGACTTATAGTGCTAATGTTGCTAACATATTGGTGCAAGATAGGTGTTTGCTTTTTGTTGTATTTGTAACAGAGGAGGCTTTATGATGTACAAAAGCTCAAGGTCACTGTTCTCTACAATACAACATGTCAGTCTATTCACTCATCCTTATGTATGGACAACGATGTAAACTTGAACCACATTTATGGACTTCAAATTGTGTTGCTGAAAAATGTTGCCAAAAGGGATGGGAGCAGTTTATTGCATCTACAGGTTCAGATAAGGTTTTTGCAGGCTGCGTATCGTCCTCATGAGAAGAACTTGTAAAACACTTCAGCCCTCCCAGCATCCTGAAGGAGCTTACTCAGCTTATAGGGCAGCGTTTAGTTGTAACCCAATCGCCCAACGAGGAGGAATATTTTTGCAGCCTTGCTATCACAGTTGACATTGGCCCTGATCAAAAACCAATTGCACCGTGTTACGAGGTTCAAGCAAAGGAAGTGTGTCTCTATTGAAACTTGACGTAGAA
Organism: Micropterus dolomieu; assembly: GCF_021292245.1. Classification (NCBI taxonomy): domain Eukaryota; kingdom Metazoa; phylum Chordata; class Actinopteri; order Centrarchiformes; family Centrarchidae; genus Micropterus; species Micropterus dolomieu. Next base: position 29,278,680 of record NC_060168.1, on the reverse strand, counting down.
AACAGGCGTGCTGTACAACCGTGAGTGGGCGGCAGTTTTTCTTAAGGTGTTGCTCGATCTTCCGAAAGCACTTCCATCTTTCTGGTTCGCTTATACATGTGACCGATTGATCTAGCATGTGTTGCTGCACTGTGATTGCATAAACAGTTGCAAAGTCTTGATTTGTACTAACGGTGGGAACTAAAGATTTTTTTCCCCCTAATAGTTGCTTTGTCTTTCCTTATTAAATCAGTTGGGAACACTTGATGACCAGTCTGTGTTTTTACACACTGAGTGCATGTCTTAATACAATGGTATCTTATTACACATGTATTTATCAAAGCCATTTTCTTAAAAAAAAAACTGAGTTGCAACCCAACCAAAAGAGCCAAAAGCTACAAAATCACATGCTGGTGCTTTACAATTCACTTCAAACCAGAAAAATGATTCCATCAACTTTATCTCTTATTTTGAGTTTTTAAGTGCAAGCACAGAAATGCCTTTTTTTCCTCTTCCTTTATATCCTTACATTCTGTGATGCAGAAAACAAGACCACTGGGAGAGAAATGTAATCGCCTACACTTTACTGAAAGTCAGACCTGTATATAACAATTTACAATCCCAGCATTTTTCCTTTTTAAATTTGCTGATTTATCCACCATGTGCACATCCTAGTTCCTGAGACGGCTTTGCATAATATGGTATTTGACAGCCGGATGTGATATGAGGAAAAGGAAATAGGATAAAAAAAATTCCATTTCAGCCCTGGACTCTGAACTTGGAGGAGCTAATTCTTCTTTTTTTCCCCCCATCTCTAAATTGCCAGGTGTAAATCCGTATTGGCTCTGGACCTGACAGGATACAGAGGGAATGGCAAAGTCTGCACAGCTCAAAGTGAGCTCCATTGAGTGGGAGTCCTGAAGTGACTTTTGATATGAAGAGTGTCAGTTATATCTCCCAGCTGCAGATGGATGAGGTCTGCTTTGATAGATGGTGCTGCACAGAGCACCTGGGCTACTTTTCCAAAAACTCAGGAGAAATAAAGCTCAGGAGTTGAGTAGTACATGCACTAAAGTCAAAAGTTTTACTTCTGGCTTATGTTTAAATGTCCACCTGGATTCAATGCACCTAACTTTTTTTTCTTCTTTATAAAAGGCTGTTCTTTTTAGACTGTTTAAATAAGGAAAGGTGAGGAGGAGCGTCCTATTGGCTGAGTAGATTTTCCAAATCATGTACTTAGACAGTCACAAGTTTAAATCTTGATTCATAATTTTTCATTGAAACTCACAAGAGCCTCTTTGCTGTACCCTTTCAAATAAAGAATAAATACCATGAAATATTTAAAATGTGGTACCACTGAGATCTCCATAGGCAGTGCTCCTCTATCTGCTGTGGCTACCACAACAACCCATTCTTCTAGTCATCATTAACAAAGCAGTAATGTAAAATAGAGCCTGAATGATACGGTTATCTTTAAGGTCGATCTCGATAATGTCATTTGTTGACATCTTATAACGATATATCTGCCTATAAACATACAGCAATCAGCTATAACATTATGACCACTGACAGCTGAAGTAAATAACACTGATTATCTCGTTACCATTGCACCTGTCAGTGGGTGCAATACATTAGGAAGCAAATGAACATTTTGTCCTCAAAGTTGATGTGTTGGGAGCAGGCCTAGTTTGTTGCGTATGGGGCTGTATAGCTGCAGACCAGTAAGAGGGCCGATGCTTACCCCTGTCCACTGCCATAAGCACCTACAATGGGCATGTGAGCATCAGAAATGGACCACGGAGCAATGGAACAATTAGGCCTGGTCTGATGAATCACATTTTCTTTTACATGACGTGGATGGCCGGGTGCGTGTGGGCCGCTTACCTGGGGAACACATGGCACCAGAATGCACTATGGGAAGAAGGCAAGCCAACGGAGCTATGTGATGCTTTGGACAATGTTCTGTTTGGAAACCTTGGGTCCTGTCATTCATGTGGATCTTATTTCGACACACTGCACGGTTATAGACCATTTACACCCTGTCATAGAAATGATATTCCCTGATGGCAGTGGCGTCTTTCAGCAGGATAATGTGCCCGGCCACAAAGCAAAAATGGATTAGGAATGGTTTTAAGAACAAAACAACAAAGATCAAGGTGTTAACTTGGCCTCAAAATTCCCCAGATCTCAATCCAATCAAGCATCTGTGGGAGTCTGATCCATAGAGGCCCCATCTCAAAACTTACAGGACTTAAAGGATCTGCTGCCAATGTCTTGGCGCCAGATACCACAGCACATCTTCAGAGGTCTAGTGGAGTCCAGGCCTCGATGGATCAAGGCTGTTTTGGTGGCAAATATTAGGCAGGTGGTCAGACTGTTATGGACAAACATTTTTGTCATTACCAATATATTAACTTGTCATGATGACACGGTTTCTAAATTAACGTCTCAGCACAAGATTCTTGGTGGGAGGTAACTTATTGGCCAACAGCAATTTGCAAATACTTAGATACCAACTATTTGTAATTTTATGTTGTGCCCTGGTGTGTTTTGATTCCCAGGCAAAATGACTTGCAATGACGGGCTGTGGCTTAGAGGTTTAGCAGATCTTTCGATCCCTAGCTACAGTCTGTATTTAGAAGTATTCTTGGCCAAGATACTTAATAACTTTATCTTAATTTTATCTTGCTATTATTTGGCCTTACTGTTTGGCTGTCTAAGTTTTTTGTAAAGGTGCTATATAAATAAAGTTATGAGTGTACAGTACCTTAAGGCAAAAGTTCAACACATTTGGCTTTTCAGTGCAGGACTCCTCACAGTGCACTGCATACACTAAAAAAAACAAACACCCACATTAATGGAGGAGGAGTGAGCAAAAGCTGTTTTTCTGTGACAATGTCAACAAAGCTTCAATGTGTGGTAGAATTAATCAATCAATTGTTTAGTTTATATTTAAGAGAATAATGAAAAATGTGCAGAGCCCAAGATACAGTCTTCTAAGTATATTTTTTTTAATCCAAAGATATAAAATTGGATTATAAATCAGCATTATTCACCACCTCCTGTGCACTGTTTCACAGACAAAGTATTAAATACAAAATGAAAAAAACTGATGATATGCTTTTAAGTTGGATAACTTTCATGAAAGAATGAGCCGCACATTTATAGAAACTGTCACCACAGAAAATATAAGAATCAGAGTGAAGCCAGTTTACTTTCCCAGTAAAGATTCTATTATTGCCCCTGTAATGGACCAATAATATGATTGCCATGAAAACAATGATATAAATACCAAAAAATACAAATATCTTCCTAAAATGACATGTTAAGATAACTAATACATTTGTGATTTGATACTATTAATTATATTTTTGTTAAATAAGGCACATTTGTCTTTACAGATCTCCCAAGATTCATTGCTTTTGGGAATGTGTGATAGTATCACGATCAAGCACTTTCAGATGGTGGTTACTGGAATTGCTTCCAAATGGGTGTGGGGCTTTCCGGCCTTATCCCCATTTTCCATACTTGTTTGACGTTTTTTTCTAAGGCAGGGAAAACCAAACACTGATTGTAAAGCCTGTTGAGGTCATTAGATAACAGGAGTTCCTCTCTTTCTAGTCAACTTTTTCATTATCCTTGGGTTTTATAGCAGCACCTCTCTGCATGATCTTGCAGAGTTCAGCTGAGAACTTGAGGCTGGGCCTGAAAGCAGAGCAGGAGTCTGGTAACAATATCAAACAGACGTCGAGCTGCAAAGGAGCTTTTTGTTCCCAGCTCGGGTGTGACCGCGTTGGCTTGCTTTCCAATCACCGCGCTACCAGAATGGAACCTTTTCATTGACAGCCAATGCCTTGTGAGGCGCTTGCAGGGGATCTGGCATACGGGTGACATCATCAAAGCTATGTGTGCATTTTTGTTCCTCTCTGAAAATAAATTTCACTGCGCAGGCTCGTTATTTCACAGCCGAACAGCGGAGCTCCTGGTTGTTTTGTTATGGGTGGTTCTCAGGATCGCCTGCCAGTGGTATCCGCATGCTCAAAGAAAACAGTCCAGAGGATACGTGGCCAATTCAGTCCGCCGTAGGGTTCACAGCTACATAACAAGAACCAAATGTTTATGAGATACTTCTGCCTTTGACAAGATTCCACTTGAACATGTCTCCATGATCAATTGATCAGCCATTTATCATAGGGCATAGACTAAGGGCAAAATAAACACCCGGTTTTGTTGAATGATACACACTCATTGCAGAACATCTGTGAAGCATTGCACTCATGAAAACCTTAACGTCCCCATGTCTTGATAAATAACTGCTAGAGAACTGCTTCATAAGTGCCGAAATGCTCCAAAGTTTTCTTTCAGTTTTTGAATAATTATTCAGCCTGACCAGTAAATAAATTGACAGACATATTAAATGTTTACATGCTTAAATAATGCAGTTTTATGGATGCTTTGCATATGAAATGTTATCTTAAATACAAGTGTGGCCTAAAACATGCAGAGTTTGTTCACTGCTGTAAACACCAAAAAAGCATTGTTTAAACAGAAAGAGCCTGACACTGTTGGGCATTTAAAAGCTTGGAAGTGCATCAAATCCAGTACCATTCAGACCAGGAAAAGGGCTACAACAACTACAGACCTTCTCTGGTGATTAGAGCTTTCCCTCTTCAATTGAAATTAGCTTTCATCATACTTTGTTAGCTTAGAACTGAGCAGGAACAGCTTTGATGGTGTGGAGAAACACTTGGGAAATGTGGGTCAATCCAGCCCACTGAACACCACTGTGGCAGTCCAGGAAACAAATCCAAAATGAACAGCACTTTGTGTGAGACTGAAATGGATATACACAAAGCACTACCAATATGCTTCATAAAAATTCTTAAGAAAACAGTTCTGTGACCTCTGCTTTGAAACAAAAATCCAAATGTTAAAACCTTTAGTTTGTATCTGCAGCATTCATCAAATTTGATTTTGGAAGTCTCCAAACTTTTTTCCAAAATCAAATTTGATGAATGCTGCAGATACAGTTGCCGATACAGTTGCTGCTTACCGCTTCACCTCCACACTTCTCCTGCTCTCTCTCTGTCCCTCGACCCTGTCATTGTGACTTTGTCACTCTGCTTTGCTGTCACACGCCTCCTTCTCTGCCTGCCAGAGGCCACGGCTCTCCTTTACTCCTTCAAGTGCCTGTGCCTGCACTACGTCGGGTATTGCAGCTGATGTTAAAACTGGTCCGCAATGCAAAAACAGTGGACAGAGGGGGGGAGGGGTGGTGGCCATTAAGAGATGTGATTGGGCCAGCCCAGTGTCAATATAGAAAATTACCCAATGAGCCGCTGTCCGTGTTCTATGGGCCGGTCGTTTTTAAAAAACAGTTAAATAAGTAATTTACGTTACACAAAGGAGCGTCAATTGCCTGGTGTGCCAGATTACCAGCCACACCTGACGTTACTTTAAAACAGCTATAATCGATATTTTTATAATGACTCTATATCAAGTCAAAACAATGGTGATGGTTACACAGACCTTTATGGTGAGTTTCAGCTCACTGTTTAATTGCCCGGCCTGCAAATGAAAAAGCTCTAAAAACCCACTGTACACCTGCTCCGCAACAAACAGACACAGTTTGTAACCAGCTGGTGAACATCGTATGTGTCTTGAGGGCATCTGAAAGGGTTCAAGTAAAGACTTTTATATTGAATTCGAGTATGAATACTGTACTTATGTGTTCTTACATGTTCTTCTGATATTGAAAGACCACGATGAATCCAACATTAGGCAGATGTTGAGAAAGGGGCACCTCATGAATTCTGTCCAAAAATCCTTAAAATGAAAAACTGAATGTTTTCAGGATTTTATTCCTGTGAATGGGACGGCACAGGGGTCAAGTGTATTCTGGGACAATACCATTGTCCGCTTGACTCAAAAATATACATCTGAATAATATTAACAATCAGAATTCCTCAGTAACCCACTGAAACTAAATCATTGGTTCTCATTAGTTTTGACAGTCATTTAATCCTGTCAGGGCCCTCAAACCCCGTTATAATCCTTGTTTAATCAACTGGTCTTTACCCTTCTCCAGTCATCAGCAACAGGATTATCATTTTGGGAGACACATCTGTGGCCAATTCAGGATGCTTGCTGTTATGTGAATGACCCCGTGAGATGATACAGGAGATAAACCCGCTGCATTGAAGTCTCCTTCGGACATAATCCTCTCAGATCTCAGCTCGGAACCACTAAGACGTATCGCATATCCGCTAATCATTTTCTAAATTGTTTATTGAAAATACTACTTGTCTCGTAGATAGTGAATCTGAAGGGGGGGGGAGGGGTTTTCTTTAAACTGAGACTTACGCTTGGGGTTATGTGAGGAGTGTGCCTCACCTATCCAATGCAGAATACTATACTTTAAAAGGGACGCCGAACGCAAATAGGTTATGGGCTTGTTAATGGAAACAATTATTACATCAGCCTCTTTGGTTCACTGACAAAAATGCCCTTCACAAAACCTGCTTGGTATCAAGTGTCTCTTGGGGTGCAGTAAAATTGGGGTGCAGTAAAATTGGCAAAAAAGCGACATCTTCCTGCGAGCCCATAACGTTCAACAAATAAACAAACCACTGGAAACATTAGTCATCTCAGAGACACGTGAGCTCAAAAGACAGTGATTTGTTTTCTCCCGGATTCATTTATTCCGAATTCGCCTGACACAAATCGCTTTGTTGAGAGGTTTCTCAGTTATTGTTAATACTCCTACTGTTGGTAGCAGGAGGTACAAACATTTCAAAGGTGGACTACAAGTAGTTTGAAAATGAGATTAACCCGAATAACCTTTCCGCTGGCAACTTGGGTGTTTAGAAATATTCTGGATTCAACTCAAAGCTGCTACACTATGCAGATCAACAAGAAAAAGGTTGGACTTGATTTGAGTATTCTTACTTTGCCAGAACTTGTATACTTTACACAGTGGAATAAAGAAACTGCCAACAAGTACAGCTGCATGAATGTATCTGTTAGAAATGTGTCACACCGTCGTTGCAATGCGGTGATTGATTTCTACGATACAGGCAGCTTAGACCAATCCATTATCTACACCTTATTGAAGTTATTACAAACAGAGAGGAACAATATTTCAAAGCATAAAAATCAAAAAGGTTGAAAATCGAACTATGACAGTTATCTGTCTCTCTTGGTTTTAATTTTCTGCAGCCGTGCCTCAAAGCCATTACTGGAGCCTCTTGCCAAAACAGACACGGGTCTCGCAGCAATCACGTGCTGTGTTCCTCACGTCGCCCACATCACAGTATCTTAAATGGTGCACAACTCCCCCCCCCCGGCTTCTCCCCATCATATCATACAACATCTGGTGCTGTGGGGCCGGCTCCAAGCTCCGGTGTAGGTCTGTGTCGCTGCAACACTTCGTTGAGAGGACCCTCCACAAGACGAAGACAGACTGAGTTGGCAGGTCTGCATCTGAGCAGCCCGCGATGTTCGTCATGCATTAACATCTGTCCACAACTCGGCAGGACGCAAAAGGGTTCCTTTTCATTTTCTAGGAGAGAGGGGCTGGTGCTCTGTTTTGTGTTTCTGTGTATGGTGAGGAATGGGTGCACTCGTGCTTGAAGACGATGATGCACTGCAGCATGGAAAGAGTTTGCTCCTGTGGTCACATCTTGGTACAAGAACAGTTGTGATTCATGGTTATTTTGCACACGTTTTGGCTGGACTACTGTAACACTGAAAATTCATATTGGTTTAATCTTGTATATCCTTTCCTTTCCTCCTGTCTGCGATATTCAGTAGTGGACAGATAAGACCCAAAAGGTTATCTGTGAATCGGCTGCCAATGATTAATGTGCATAAATTTTCATTCTTTGGATGTGGGACAGTCAAGTTTACCAAATCAGAGGATGTGCACAATGTGATTTCTTATAAACCACATAAGATTTGAGTACTCCCAAATATTTCTCTTAATAAATTAAACATCCCAGAAGTAGTTTTGCAGAATAATTGCACACAGCAGTTAAGACTTGACAGATAAATAGCAGCATTGGCAGTTTGTTCACTGCAGTAACCAATATGTGTAATGTGGAAGGGGACACTACAGAGAATTATCACCTAACTATGCAAGTTCCCCTCAGATCTTTAGAGAGTTTTAGCATCTTTCAGCTCATTGTTCTGGTTTTCGGGCTTGCAACTTTATCGTTTAGGTTCAGTCTCATCACTCCCATCAGCAAAAAGAATTGTTAGTTGCTGTAGTCGTAAAAAAAACATTACCCATGTGGATACAATTATGAATATTTGCCAACCCGTTTAAAGCTCTGAGAACCAGATATCGGAAAATAAAAGATGGCTAAAATCATGACAAGCAAGAAAAATATAAAATTGATGTTAAGATTTGGTAGAACTCTGGTTTGGCTGAAAATCCACAAGTGGAGGAGGAGAGTCTACCTCAGTAGTTTGGCTTCTTGTCCATGTTCTTGAGAGCAATGTCTGGTCTTGACAGCCTAATTCGCCTGATTTCAGCACAATTTGTTCCCTCACTGAATGTAAATTATGGAACTTAAATGTAAATATATCTGCTGCCTGATATAATGTGACAATGACAATTTAAAAATGGTGGCAATGTTGCTTCTGATGTGTTAAAACATACAAATCAGAGTCCAGACATGATTGTGCTGGAAATATAAAAGAGCACATGAAAAGAATACTGATGAAGTTTGTCTGAAAGTTTAAGATGATCCACATGTGCTTCTTCTGTAATCAGAGTCAGGAAAATTTTGGAACTGAAAAGAAATAAATAGGACAGACTTCTGTAGTCTGCTCTATCCTTTCGGACACTTGCTAGCTCTCTTAGACTGGAATCAACACCTCCGTCATCTCTACTTTTCTGGTGCAGTGGGCCTGTGAAATGCATTGTGGTTTAGGTTCTGGACGGCTGTAATATGTCAAAACCAGGTGGTACACGTCTTAATGCAACATGGCCCGTCGTAAGCATTCCAGCACAGGCCATCGCTCAAATTCAGTCAGAGAACGGAACTATTCAAACCAAAAGCAATTCTTTATGATGGAAAAAAGTGACATCCATTAACTCAGGCTCATCTTTATCTTTAAAATATCTTGACTAGTGAGCAAATACGGGGACATATCAGAACCATTTGATACAAGAATCCTGATGAATGATTCTTTATTGTGGTAGATGGCTCCTGCAGACCACATCCAAGGAATTTCAATTTGCATCTTTCTCTCTGTCTGCGTCTGACTGAGGGAGCAGTGGGGTAGCCTATCCTGCAAATGGAAACTTAACCTCATGCAAAGATAAGGAAAAGGAGGGAGGGAGGGAGGGAGGGAGAGCAGTCTGCAGCTGGAAGACATTACGAGTACCAGTCATCCTCGCTGGAAAAGAAATAGACAAGGAAGAAAAAGAAGAAACAAGAAAATAAGAGACAACCTTCAGATTTCCTCAGATGTTATTTATTAGAGAGGAGAAACCCCCCCCCCCTCCAACTACGCTCATTATTGGACGTACTTGCCTGGAGACTGAACTGTGCTGGATTCAGTCCTCTTTATGATGTGCTCTGACTCAATAAAGATTTGACAAATGCCTTCCTTCATTATCACTGTTTCAGCATGTTAATTATGTTGTGGCTGAAGGTGATCAGACCCTGAGGATTTGGAGGACAAAACCTCCTAAGATTCTTAAAGTGGTCATATTATGCTAATTTCAAAGTTCACAATTGTATTAAGGGATTGTACCAGAATAGGTTTACATGGTTTCATTTACAAAAAAACCCACCTTATTATTGTATATACTGCACATTGCTGCAGCTCCTCTTTTCACCCTGTGTTTTGTCTGCTTTGTTTTTGCTACGGAGTGAAGAATCTCACATGTATTTGATCTTTGTTGGGAGTTACACATGAGCAGTACCTAGTTAAGGACTACTAGCCAATCAGAAGCAGAGTAGAGTGGGTCCTGAGAAGCTGGTAGACACGGCTTTGGTCAGTTGTACATGTTTCCAACCTTTGATCACTTCCGAGAAACTCAACAAACGTAACCTATTGGCCTCAGGTGAAGATACCAACGATAGTCGTTCAGTCTTGGCCACCGGTAGTCCTAACGACTGTAACGGCTGTCGTTACAGCAACCAGGAACACTAACGAACCAGCAGTATCGATGACCCTGGCAAACGACCCCACTGAGGTTAAATAGCCGAGTTTCCCTGCCAGTCAGTCAGAACTGAAGAAGTCCTTTGGATGAGGGACGAAACGTCTTCCAGTATCTTCAACCAAGTCCAGTTGCCCTTGACTTTAACCTTCGTTGGATAACTATGACCTGGATGACTGAGAATCTTCATAGATATGTTTCCAACCAGCTTCGCAACTTAGACTGGAGCAAGAGTTTTAAAGTGGTAAGTTATCAATTAGTAACAAATTGATCTCCCATAGGTAACGTTTTAATTGTGCTCCTCTGTGCGAAGAGGACCAGGAGGAGCACAGCCATAGCCCTACAAAATTACCTCTAGCAGGCTACTGGTGTGCATGTTTCTGACCAAACCTCGACTCTATGAGGGTGGCATGAGGGCCTGACATCTAGTGAAATTTGTGCTCACAGCCCAGCACCATGCAGCTCAACTGGCATTGACCAGGATTGACATCCAAGTCTCTTCACAGATGAGAGCAGGTTCACACTGAGTTCATGTGACTGCTGTGAAAGTGTCTGGAGACACCGTGGTGAACATTATGCTGGCTGCATAATCATCCAGTATGACCTGTTTGGCGGTCAGTGATGGTCTGAGCAGTTAGCCAGCAGTTATTGAATATCTGTAGTCTCTGAAGTTAATAAAAGCACCTCATAATGCTCATACATGATGGCAGTATTTTCCCCTCTTTTAATATTCATTGTTATCACTTACTTATTATTCATCCCGTATAGAAATACCTGTATAACCATCCAAGTATTTCTACTGTACTGGGAAGGGGTCAAAGTCATCATCCAGGAATCAGTGGATGACTGCAGAAAGCTCAAGAAGGGTATTCACATCCAAGAGAGGCCATCTCCCCAACCATATACAACCACTTGTTATTTATTAGTGACAGAAATTCCATACTTAAGTCAAGTGATAACAAAACTATCTTGATGACAACTAAACCAAATCCATCCCCTAATGAACGTCACAAAATGTTAGTGAAAGCTCCAGAAAACCCGAGTCCATGTGATAAGAATGACCCTTCAACCTATTATTACTTGGTCTGTTCTATGGATGCTGTGACGTCTTTCTGGTGTTCTCTGATTGATGGATTGTTGATATAATACATATATGGTATCAGAAGCTGTTTGACAAAATGAATCTCACCTCACTGACCCTATTTACATCTGGTATTGATATCCAATTTAAAGGTACTTTATTGTTACATACATCTAGCAAAATTCATTCTCTGTATTAAAGCAATCCCTCAAGGGAGCCGTGGACAGACACTGCACAGCCACTGCCCTGGTCAATGGCACTGACAGGAGAATCCAACATGTTTTTGATAGTGAGGGAAACCAGAGAACCGGGAAGAAACCCACTCAGACATGGGGAGAACATGCAAACTCCACCCAGAAAGGCCCAGGATGAACCTGGGACCTTGCTTAGAGGCAAGTGGGCCACAATGCCGCCACAACTAGATATCTTATCTAGATAAGGTAAAACTGCAAGTTAATCCAAGGTTTAAATTAAAGCTGAAGGCATTGCGATTGGTACGCTATTGGCTTTCGCTGAAATCAGATCTCAGCTAATTGCAAACTGTGCAGTTTGGCCACATGTATTCTCAAGAAATGCTCAAGGTCACTTTACTCCACCTCCTCCTGCTATCTCAAGCAGCCCTGGCAAAAGCAGCAGACAAGCCATTCTCCAACAAAATTAAAAACAATTTGACCCCACACAGCAGCATCACTTCTCTTGGCCATGTTTGTTGACAAGAATGTCAGTTCTGCCTAATTTGCATACTGAAAGGCCTTAATTAGTGTCCAAGTGACCAATGAAAATGAAATAGGGAACAGTAAAGAAAGTAAGGAAAATGTTATAAACTTACTATAGGAAATTTTTGTAATACCTTGATTTTCAAGTCCTCCTACCAAACTTCACTGGGACAGTTCAATATTACTTATTCTATAATATTATATTATTCATATAATATTATATAATATTACATCCCGTATTGTAAACACTGGTCATATTAGAAAATATAAAAGTACTATAAATCCCTAACATTATCCATTCAATCAATAGCCCTGAAAGGCTCTTGACCATTTCTCCAGTATAGCGTAACACTGGTTATAGTGGTTTAACTAGTTAGTTCCTATGTTTGAAAGCACATAATTATACATACATGAAAAATAGATTTTGCTAAGAATGAGCAAATTCTCAATTTAAGTAAATTTTGAAATGCAGAGACTGTAAAATGATTTTACAGTACATCTGCCTACAAAAGCTCAACCAAACTATAACATATATGAACACAGAAAGACAAGTAAAACCAAACTTGAAATGGAAAATAATGTAAGAACAGAAACAAATAAGTTTATTGTAGATAATAAAGTTATCCTATGGATTTCATGCTGCTCCTGTGGTAAAAAATGTCAAAGTAATGCCATGCTCAGTGACTCCTGTACAACAAATGTAGACCATTTGCAGACAGTGTCCATTCAGAGGAATGGCAGAAATTATCTGTCTGAATGTCTTCATTTAAGCCACAAAAGGTTTTATATCCCACTGTGAAAAGTGCAACCAAAGATTACCAGCCATGATAATAATTCATTCAAATTTGCTTGGAACTGAACTTGTCAGCACGTCCCCCCCCCCGCCAGTCCTCTGGAAAGCTCAACGTTTCCACACTTCTCTCTGCATGAGAAGCTCGTTTTATACCGGTTATCCAGATGTACCCACAAGGCACTGGGAGAGGAAGTGTAACAGCCAGGCTGTGATGATGAGGAAGGGTGCTCTGGTGCTCTGGTGTGGCAGCTCATATACAGTGTAACATTTTACAGCATTGTTCACCAGCTTAATTTCTTCATAAGCGAGCGCGGGCGCACACACACACACACACACACACACACACACACACACACACACACACACACACGCTCATTAGATGTGGGAAAAGACCTCATGTTATGTGGCAGGACATTAAAGCAAGACTGAAACATTGAACAGCAGATAGACTTATCATGAATTCAGAAACAAAAATGATCCTAAAAGTTTCAAACGAAGGGTTTAAGTATATTTACCCAAGTAATGTAATTTTGAGGTACTGTACAGATTAAGATTGTTTTAAATGTATGAGCATATTAAATACAATGGATTGTTATACACTAAATTACACAATCCAACGTGTGCTGGGCAATATCTCCAATTACTAAGATTTGTTTATGTAAAATGTTGCGCTATTACAACGTGCACAAAAAGGTTATCTTCAGTCAAAAAGTTAAGTAGATGTGAGCTGGCTACATTAGTTAGTTGGCCATGTCGCAGAGTAGCAAATGCTAGCTAGCCAGCGGTCTGCAGATATCAGGCGGGTGTCTTGTTGAAACACAAACAGTAGGAGCAGATGTGTGCAGACTTTTCTACTCTATCAGTGTTGAAACTGATTATTAAACTGGATGTCTGTTCTCTACTTACAGATGTCGAAGCCTCTGCTACTGACAGTCCATAGCTGTGTGGGATTACCTGTATGTTTTGAATATACTTAATGATGACAACCTTGCCGTTGGTGCAGGTCTTTGTTGTGTCTTGACGTCATAATATATGTGAAAGGTCCCCAAGCTAATAATCCAATAATAAAATATATAATCCTGGCCGGTACCTTTTCTACCTGCATAACAAGTGTCACTAGTATAAGTACATAACATTGCAAATTATACATGTATAATTTTAAAGTAAATTTTTTGAATGCAGGGCTGTGGTGCGTAAACTTTATCTTGACCAGTTGGGGGCAGCAGAACAAGCGAAAAAACCCAACCATCTGACATATTCTCAGCTTATACAGTGTCTGGTATAAACTCTCCTTTGAACTCTGTTTTGGTCTCAATCTTTGTCTGTCTGCTGTTTGGTTGCATATTTAGAGACTGTTTGCTGAAAATCTGTTCCATCTAAAAAAAAAAAAACTAGGTTGAGAAGAGGGCTGACACTGAACCATACCACAAATGTGCAGCAGAATTACCTTAAATAGGTTAAAAAGTCACATGGGGCTGAGGTAAACAGAGGATAACAACAGTTGCAAGTTTGTCACTACAAGAGGCCCCTCTCAAGTTGCACATAGTCGTTTAAACCATTCTTATTAAACGTAGCCTACTTATTTTTGCAGCTTTAAGTAAATGCTCTGAATATGTCTTCCACCACTGACACACACACACACACACACACACACGCACACCATCAGGACTTGTAAACAACAGGACATGTAAAATTGCTAATTTATAATCGATTTAAATCCATTCATTTTGGATCTAAATTTCCCTATTGTTTCCCCTGCATGGTTTTTAGATGATGATGTGTATCCAAAATTAAATGGTCGCATAGATAATAGTCAGTTTTGTCATCACCCACTTAACTGAACCAATCACCGTGGATTTAGCGTCATTAGATCATCCTTTGGAAGGGCGGCATCCTTTCAGTGTGGTGTCATAAACACAGAGTTGATGGTGGGAATGATAAATTGCAGTGCAAGGGACCGCCCTACCTCTCCACAGTATTTATGGCAGCAAACATTGAGGACACATGTAGATAAATTCAACAACTTACACATCACATCAGTCCCCATGAAGGCTGTGGTTTGTACAGTTCCAATTCCCGAACAGAGTTAGGTAAGGCTGCTGCCAGATTTTTACAGTCACTCTTTGAGGGGACTGAGAAGGGGTCAACATTTCAAGAAGCTCTACAAAAAGTCCGGGGATAAGGTACATTTGGGAGTCTGCTTTATGACCATAATGTAAGCATATATGAGTCAGGTTAGAAATCATAAAATGTCATGTACTTGTGTTATGACTATGGAAGCATGTGCCATGCTGAAGTCTTTTCACAGACCACATTCTCTCCATGCTTAGAGAAAAATAGTCCGTAGAATAACAAAAACGAACATGCATGATGAGTGGCAGCTATACTGTAGGGGCATCAATGGGGCCCCATCAGCTACGGTCACAAGCTTCCTATTGAAGAAGAGTCCTTTAGCAAGACTCTTGAGGAAATCAGGCATGCAAACTGGTCAAGGGTATGAAAGGATACACAAGTAGATAAACATACAGAAATGGTGTCACAGGGGTCTGTTGAAGTGAACATGTTTGTACAGATAACTTGCAATTGTGTACCACAACGAGAGAAGACCGACACGCAAGGGCATCACTTTGTTTTAAAAAAGTGGTGGGGACACAAGGGAGATTAGGGGTGTGACGATGCACTCAGAGAGGAGATGAGTTGGGGGGTTTGGGGGTCCTCCCCCAGAGAAATTTGAGCATTAAACATTCAATTTCCTGCATTCCTTTCCTGCAATAATTTATAGTGGAAATGTTTTTATTTATGTAAAAGAGAAACACACAATTCTGGTGTGAGCACATTTTGGGGTCATTTTATAATTAGTAGCCTGATTTTTTTTAGCTTAAGTTAAATAATTAATAAGAGCAAATTAACTTTCCTCAAAGCATATTCATTTGTAACAAATGCTTTCAAAAAGTGGTGGGGACAAAAATCAAACCTTTCAAAAGGTGGTGGGGACATGACCCCAGTGCAAACAACACAGATGCTGACACGTTTTTATCCTGTTGACGTTAGCCTACCTTACTTGTAGCCTGTGCTGCCTCTGGTCTCCATAAATGAACAATTACCTTAGCTGATATTATTGGTTAATAACAGCGGCCAAAATTATAAACTTAAACATAACTGTATCTGACAGGACAGTTTATATTGTAAGCTAGCTTACTTATGTCTTACATCAGGCTGTCTTAAATCTATCTTTTGATTATCAAGCACTCAGGCTGTAAAATGTTTGTTGTTTCATTCTTCATAGAGCATATTAGAAGAATTGATCGAAGTTTTTCCTTGCCTCTGTCGCCTAGTGCTTGCTCTTGGTGGGAACTGTTGGGCTTCTGTAAATAACATCACAGAGTACGGTCTAGACCTGCTCTTTTATGAAAAGCGCTGTGAGATAACTGTTGTTGTGATTTGGCGCTATATAAATAAAATTGAATTGAATGTAAGTTCCAATGGATTTCAATGGCGACTCACTTTGATACAGAAAAAAAAAAGGCATCAAATACCGTCGGCAAATGACACCTTTCCATTGTGCAAATATAAGCTCTGTACTGCAATTTGCCTGGTGGTGTAAGTATATAACTCACTTTGAGTGACTGTCTAGAATACTACATTTACATTTCTTGCAACTTCCACTCCACTACATTTCTACTCCACTTATTTTACAGGTTTAGTGACTAGTTACTACAGATTAAGATTTAGCATACAAAAAATACTCCCCAACCTCTTTGGCTTGTGACCCCTCATCACAGGTTGAATATGTCCATGGGCTTTGAGCAGTACAACCAAAGAGTTATTTGCTCCACTAACCCTCCCAGATTGTTTCATTTGAATAACTGTTTGGAGGCTAAAGAGGTAACACGATCCAGTTTCTCACAAGAAAAAGCCAGGATCAGAGTAAAGTTAGAAATAGTATGCACTCATAATAATGAGTAGCACAATATTATTTGTATTTTTTCTTGTCACAATACAGTACATCTGGCAACCTATCTTGGCATCTCACATTAAGTTGTAAAGATTAGCTTCACCTTGACCAGAAGGGCCATTCTGATTATGAATATTTCAACTTTGAAATCTTGGTCCATGGTATGCATTACAAAGCTCTACAGCAATATTTTATTGTGACTATTGGTAATTAACTGTGAGATGTGAAAACTTGACTTTTATGAACCAAACCACATGGTGTACAATAACATATGCTATGTAGCCTCTATAACTAAAGCTTCAAACATGAATAATCCTGACAAAGATGAGCTTTGTCAAGAACAAAAATGGGGACACACTCGAGATCTGGATGCCATATATTTACTGTGGGTGGCCTGGTTGCTTCATGCTAAATTACATGCATTCTGCACAGCTGCCACTCACTGTGAAACTATAACATGGCTTTTATAGGTTAGTCTGACATAGTTGGTTAAATCTCCGTCTACATCAAACCACTTCCTGTTGTTCACAGACTAGGCGGAAAGATTGAGATCTTGGATTATATGGTTCTACCATCGTGTAAAATATGGAGTATTACAGTTTACACATCCAAGACAGGAAAAGTGCTGGGGTTGGTCAGTCCACTACTTTGCTTCAGACTGAAATATTTCACTATTGGATTACATGGATTACAATAAAATTTGTTAGAGATATTTCCTGTTCCCAAAGGATAAATCCTAATGATTCGTTGTTGATCCCCTGACTTTTCAGCTAGTGTTGCAAACACAGGTCAAAGCTTTGCTGTGTGGATTTGAGTGAAATGTCTCAAAAAATATTGGATCAATTGTCATGAAATTTGGTACAGACAACCATGTCCCCCTACTCAGGAGTTATAATAATTAATAACTTTTCCTCCAGGATTTTGCGGGCCTTTTCTGTGATTGTTGCGGCCTAAAATGCCTCATTTTGCAGTAGCTTTTCTTAAAAATTGCGATGAAAGTTGTGATGTCCTTGGGTGTTTTTTTTGCTATGAAATTGTGTGAATAAATGAAAACTGCAAAGGTAAATGTGATTTTTTTAACTTTAGAATTATAGTTATAGTAGATTTTGTGGGCCTAACCGTAAACATGCATATCACCAACTTAATTGATGCAATTAGCTCTTGCAACTGACCGGGATGCAACAGCCTCTGTCAAAGTGATTTGTCTCTCAGCATTTGTTTTGCGGTGGTTTGTTGACGATTTCGTTTTGTGTTCGACCACAATTCTGCATGTTTTGCAAAACAGTTTACCCTAAAATGGTCAAAATGGGAAACATTACTAAACATCAGGATGTTTTAATAAAGATTTTTCTGTATTTGCAACTCAGCCTGCTGTAACTGTACCGTCTTGATCTGGTTAATTTTAACGATTAATACTCTGAGTCACTCTTTGCAGCACACTATGTTTAAGCATGTGTACCAAACAAGAGCAATGACTACACTAAACAGAATGAGTACAGTACGCCTGCATTTTGTTATAGAGGGGCTCTACATGGCTCACTCATCATGTCTATAAACCATTGTGTTTTTGTTTGACACACAGTGCTGGGAAACTTGACTTCCCATCCCTTGAAATGGGATTGCCCAACAGGATTATTTCATGACCAATTTATTACCATCTAATCCTGGAGATTTCTGTCTTGGAATGGTGCTTCTCTCAAACAAACAGACAGAAGAAGGCGGACATGGGGTATGTGGCCTTAATCATCTGCTCTCCCGCTGATTCATCTTGTGAAAATAGGGCTCTTCCCCTTTTTTCTCATCACTGTTTAGTTCTTTTCATATGTATGAAGGACAATTCCCTAGTAACAAGTCTGTAATTAGGGTAATAGTCTTTGAGGTTTGAGGAACAGAATAGCGAATGGATGAAATCACAGCAAATTCAAGACGTTTCTTATGTTCAAGATGATTTCTGACTGAAAGGAAAGCAAAGGCCACATACTGTAATATTCTATACTGTATATAGTTTTTTTGATCCTAATAAAATAGATTTTTATGTAGTCGCTCTTGCTCTCAACACTTACTCATCAGGAGGGACAAGGCAATGACTGCTTGAGGGCTGCTTTTGATTAATATGTATTTTCATAAGATTACTAGATCAATTCAGTAGGTATTTTTGAAAGTTATGATCTTTTAAGTACAAACCCCCGTCTTTGCGTTTCCTTGGACAGTGTTTTTGCTCCTCTATGATACTTCATCCTGGAAGTCAGCACATGTACATGAAATTGCAAAGACGATGATACCCTCTCTATTTTGGTGGTCTGAAACTGCTCCGTCAGTCTCCTTCATACTTTATGACCCTCGTGTTCTTGAACCTTGCTTAACTGACGTACTGTAGTAAGCGTGTCGACTCATTTCCGTTTCCGGTGCTTGTGTGTTGGTACCGTGTTGTGCTGCTCTCGCTAAATACCAGTTACATTTGTTAGATTACAGCGGCCATCTGTCCGCTAAACACTTATTCTTACAGTAATTTTGCCTAAGCACTCACAGTTCTTTCCATCTTTTAGTGACTGCTGTTCAATCTCATAGTTGTTCGAAAGTTTTGGTAGCTGACGCTACAGTACTTTAGCTTAGTCGTTAGCGACTTTAGCTTAGCAGCTAGCGATGGCTTCTCCTTCTCCCTCTCTCTCTCCTACTTTCTCCTGCTTGGTGTGTCAGATGTTCAGTTACTCCTCTGCGTCCTTTAGCGGTAATGGTACGTGTAATAAGTGTAGTTTATTTTTAGACATGGAGGCGAGACTCAGTGATTTAGAAGTCCGGCTCCGCACCTTGGTAGATCAGACTTACTGCTACTGTAGCTAGCCAGTCCCCGGTAGTCGGTGCGGAACGGCCTGAGTTAGCCTCTGGTAGCCGTCCCCCGGGATCTCCTGTGCAGCCAGGAAGGGGGGGCTGGGTGACTGTCCGAAGGAGGAATAGTCGTAAGCATTCAAAGTCCACGGGGCACCATCAACCTGTTCACGTCTCTAACAGATTTTCCCCACTCAGCGACACACCCGCTGAGAAACCAACTCTGATCATTGGCAGCTCCATTTTGAGAAACGTGAAGTTAGCGAAGTCAGCGGCCATAGTTAAGTGCATCCCTGGGGCCAGAGCGGACGTCATTGAGTCTTATTTGAAACTGCTGGCTAAGGATAAACGTAAATACAGTAAGATTGTTATTCACGTCGGCAGTAATGACTCCCGGTTACGCCAATCGGAGGTCACTAAGATTAATATTGAGTAGGTGTGTACATATGCAAAAACAATGTCGGACACCGTAGTTTTCTCTGGACCCCTGCCAAATCTGACCAGTGATGACATGTATAGCCGCATGTCGTCATTCCGCCGCTGGTTGTCGAGGTGGTGTCCAGCAAACGATGTGGGCTTTGTTGATCATTGGCAGACTTTCTGGGGAAGACCTGGTCTGATCCAGAGAGACGGCATCCATCCCACTTGGGAAGGAGCAGCTCTCATTTCTAGAAATCTGGCCAAGTTTATTAGTGGACCAAATCCATGACAACCCAGAGTTGAGACCAGGAGGCAGAGTCGCAGTTTAACACACTTCTCTGCCCTTCTAATTCAGCAGTTACCCACCCAAAACCCTACGCAGAGTCGCAGTCTAACACACTTCTCTGCTCCTCCATTTCAGCAGTTACTTAGTGAAAATCCTATAGTG
>NC_060168.1:29221911-29258188 GCF_021292245.1 Micropterus dolomieu | reverse complement strand
TTGCAGTGTGTGAAACTGCCCCTCCTTCGTGTTGAAAGGAGCCAGTTGAGGTGGTTCAGGCATCTGATCGGAGTGCCAGAAAATAGATGTGGAGTTGTGGGGCCTCCATTTGAAGGAGACCCCCTTGGCAGACCCAGAAGACAATAGAGAGATCTCCTATCCCACCCGGTCTGGAAAAGCTTTAGGATTGCGCTGACAGACACTGAAATACATTGACACTGACAAATTGAACACAAACCTGGAATAATGCACATGTAAATATCTGTGACTTTGTTCTTTTTCTGCAAATAGTTGTATTATTTTTCTCTATTCTTTTTATTATTCTTATATAACTTGCATTGTCTATTCCATATTTATATATTTCTACATTTATTTATGTCAGCTGTATGTTTGTCTACGTGTAGCACCTTATCACCAAAGCAAATTACTATTATGTGGAAAACACTACTTGGCAATAAAGCTCCTTGTGATTCTGATTGAAATTGACGTATTCTTTTAAGTAAGGTCAATTTGTTGACTAAGCGGTTACTATAAGGCTATAGCAAAAAATTGAGGGTTTTTCATTAAAAGTACTATAATAGATATTTTTAAAATAAAAATGTGAAAGGGGTCACTTGTAGTGATGAACCTACTGAGAATTATAACCCGAATATTCAGCTGCCCTCGGCTTGCTCCAATTTCTTGCAATTTCTCCACTGTGGGACAAATAAAGGTTTCATTCATTCATTCATTCATTGACAGGTGATTTTCAGTTTGTTGTTTAGGTGTCTGGCTCGCAACTTTACTGTTTTGGTTCACTTTCACTGCTCTAATAGTGTAATTTTCAGCTGAGGCAGGCAGCTGTTTTCAGAGAAAAGTGTTTTACAAGGTACAAGGTGTGTATGTGTGTGTATATATATGTGTGTATGTGTGTGTGTGTGTATATATATATATATATATATATATATATATATATTACACCCTGAACATTCCACAGTGCATTTTTGAATTTGCATCAGGGGTGAATGTAAACAGCAGCCACCAGATGATGATGAATTGAAAGTTTCATCTTCACAACAGAGTCCATCTTGCCTGCATTTGTGCACCAAGCATCAACGATGTAAAACACAGAGTCCACTTCCTCTTATCTTGCCGGAGTCTTGCGCTGACAGCTTGCAACATGGACCACTTGCCGAGTGCTTGATCCGGGATGTTGATGGGGCAGGTCTCTGTAATGATGTGGGCACAACAGTCTCTGAATTCCGTTGTTTGGTTGACATGAGTCCCATTTTGCCCAGACCAGCTCTTTAGCAGCAGAATTAAGTCCAAATTGGGTGGATTGTGGTCTGCTGCTCTTTAATCCAAAAACCCTGTTTTCGTCTTCCAACAACTGTATTTATGTCATTGGTAAAACCCACTTTACAGAGTTGGCGACTAATTGGTGAACATAGTGAAGCATTTGGTAGCTAAAGAGCCAAAAATTTCCCTCAGGAGACCAAAAACAGAGAGTGGACATTCAACAGGTGGCCAGAAACACGACTCCAAATGAATGATAATGAATGGCTGGATGTGTGAGTAGGCAACTGTTGGCTAACAAATTTGCCAAATCAACTGAAAAGGTATGTTGATGTTGTGTTAACGTTTTAGCTGCCTCCAAGTGGCCAAAAAAATCGCAGTTTAACATGACTCAACCTTTGCAGCAATACCATACCATTCAGCATTATTTGGCGATGCACTGCATTAGCAAATATGTGCAAGTCACATCCCTGGTACGTTACTTCCAGGGATTACCTCACTATTGTTGAGAGGGAGGATAAAATGATAGTGACCTTGATAGCTTTCAAATTTTCTAGAATTGTGAAATGTTCTCTCTTAGCATGATAAACCGCTGTGTAGTGTTTTGGTATCTGATAAGCCTTCAAATGAATTGATCTGTTACTCAAACTGGCCTTTACTGGATCATGTTTCATTGACTCACTGATACCTGAAACATCACACGTTTTACCAGCACAGCCCATTGCCCCCCTGCTGCAAGTTATATAATGGCTTGATAAACTTCTTGGCTTGTGGACTTCAAGAAACGGACGTCAAACCATCAGTCTTGTTTATTACAATTTCATGACAGCAATTACTCTACTTTAAAGCTGTTCTAGATTTTTATCTAAAGATAAATCTATCTTATCATCACAAACTAAAAGATGAGATGAATGTCCAGATGCCAAACTATAAACTTGAAATCCAAACTGCTACATAAACAGCACAGTGTTTGCTATTTGCAGAGAACACTGGAGCGAGTATTTGTAAGTATAAGTATTTAGCCTCATTTGATTTTGGTGTACCAAAGATGTCATGCATTTGGCAGTCAGATATTCTCATAGTTGATTCTCCACAAGATGAAAACCAATTATCAAATTTTTTGAACACTAAGATCATTCAAGGCTGAAATTATTTGCCAGTAGTGTCGGTCTTAGCACAGTTACTATCATTAGGCAGTTTAAAATGTGAGTGAGTTGTGTGTTAGAATATCAGTGATTTTGTTCCAAAGCAAACCAGAAAGTAACTTTTGAAGGCAAGAAATCTCAACACATTGTTAAGCCACAGATGTTAGTTATTCTGATACTCTGACCATGTTGTAACAGGCTTTAATATGTCATACTTAAAAGCATTGTAAATATTTCCCAAAAGAGTGGTGGTCTATGTGTTGCAATGGGGCTGCTCCTCCGTGTGTCATGAATTACACATCAACACAGATGGAAAATAGTTATTATTTGAGTGGTTTATACTGTACCCAGCCGTATTTTCATACCTTTTGACTTAATCATATACCAGATGTTTAGATAACTTAAGAAAGTCACAAAGTAGTGAAGAACAACACGTCTCTAAGCATCAGATGTTTTGTTTATCTTTATTTTTATGAAGTTACCCAGGAATTAACTTAATCACCCTGCTGATAAAGTGACAAAAAGACTAATGGTGTGTTCACATACAACGCAAATTTAATCCATGCAACGCTTTCTTCTCAAGGGTTTTATCGCTGGACAACTGCCAAGTGTTCACACACAGTGTGATAACATGAATGAACACAACCCGCGATTACTACAGCTGTATGAACCCAAAGTAAACATTTTGCTGTGATGTAATTGCAATAAATGGATGAAGCTGATGATAAAATAACTACAATATGATGCCAATTTGTTAAACATATGAATTCATGCTTTGTCAGGTCTGTCAGCTAACTTGTTCACAGTAAAGTACAATGATAATAATAATAATAATAATAAATTTTATTTCTATTGCGCTTTTCAGGACACTCAAAGACACTTTACAGGTAAAAGCAGAAGTTATGTACATTTAAAACCGATTAAAAACATAAATGGCATAATATAAAATATATAAACAGTAGATAAAAACGTGGTGCGGAAATAAATGAGAGCAAGTGGCGCCCATATAAATAACAAAATAACAAACAGCAGCAGGTGTAATAAAAAATTATTTGATGTTAAAAGCTAGTCTAAAAAGGTGGGTTTTGATAAGTGATTTGAAAGCGTCCATGTCGCTGCAATCTCGGATGTGTATGGGTAAGGAGTTCCAGAGGGAGGGGGCTGCAATGGTGATAGCTGGAATAAAGTTACAGGCACATAAATTCTGACCTCACCAGGTAGATCAACTTCCTTGCTTTCCTTTCTAGTAGTAGTAGTAGTCCAACAGAGCTCTGGGTACCAACCGACACAACAACAGTGGAACTGGAAATGTGCGGAAGTTAGCTGCTGAGAAGGCCGAGTGAAGATAAATCAACGTTGTAATCCCAAAAACTGACGTAAAAAGCTAAATTTAATAAAAGCAGTTAACTCTGAGCCTCTCTAGCGGGTAAATGGTGTAGTTGTCAGAGCATAATCCAGAACAACTACGGGTGTTTATTTGTCCAAAAGCTGCAGCGTTTAGTTTAGGTAGCTCTCCTTTGGCCATTTGCGTTTCACGTGCCTGGTTAAAAAGTCAATGCAAAGATGCAAATTCATGCGAATTCGCTCCGGACGGTGCAGAAGATGCGTTTGTTGCGACATTCGCTGGTTCACTCGAGTTCAAATTTTTCAACTTGAGTGAGAAATTTGTGCGGTGAGATTGTCCGGATGTCACCAACAGCTTTTTTTTTTTATTATTTGATTTATTGAACAGTAACAGTACTGTTTATATGTACATTTTTATTGGTAGTTATCTTTAAAACCGTATTTCTCTCCATACAACCACGTTCCAAATAACATGAAGCTTCCAAAATATTGAAATGTTAATAAACAGTCAATTTATATGACCAAAAGCACTCTTTACAGGCCCACAGCTTGAGAATAGAACATCCTACAGGTCTGCATGAGGTTGTAGCTCTTACGGTTTGCCATCAGAGGCCGATAAAGGCCGCCTCCGCCAAACAAGCTCTTCTTCTATGAGATGTCTATGAAGATTCTCAGTCATCCAGGTCATAGTTATCCAACGAAGGTTAAAATCAAGGGCAACTGGACTTGGTTGAAGATACTGGAAGACGTTTCGTCCCTCATCCAATTCCATTCTATGAGGGAATTTGAGGTAGAAATGAAACTTATCGCTGTCCGTCGTCCTCAGCAAGATGGCGGCCCGCCAGACGGTCTCTGTGGACACGAATGGCCGCTGTTTTTGGACGGCTAGAACAGCGAAAATCGATTTCGCCCCTGATATCGGGTCAGTTCGTTCCCATGTGCTAACATTTTCAAAGTTTCTTTATTTAAAAAATTAGCCTTACGTGCCAGAAATTTAATTCTTTGGTTCACTTTTGTGATAACCCTTTGATCCATACTTTCTCCACTCAAGAGAAATCACAGCCTAAATATTTATGAGTTTTAACTTCAATCTGGGTACCACCCTCAGAAATACTGAGCTCTGGTGTCCTACTCAACTTAATTTTGAACAAAATAAAATAGAATCAGTTTTCCCCAAATGCAAAGAAAATTTGTTCTCCATCAGCCATTCTCTAATGTTCTTTAAATCATCACTTAAATGGCTCTAAATAACTTTCTTATCCTTATGGGAGAACACCAAGGCTGAATCGTCCGCATAGAGAAAAATATTACAATTGCAAACAGATTTCATGTAATTTATATACAAGGAAAAAGAGCAATTGACCCAAGACACTACCCTGCGGCACACCACATGTTATTTCTCTAGCCTCAGAGTGCTGTTGATATCAACTCTTTGACGCCTCTCAGTCAAGTATGATCTATTCACACGCCATACTGTTAAAACCTATGGCATTTAGTTTAATTAGCAGTGTCAAATGCTTTCTGGAGGTCTAACAATACCATGCCACAGAGTTTACCCAAGTCGATCTGTTTCCTAGTCTGACAGAAATAATAAACACATCCGTTGAATAGGACACTCTGACACCAGATTGCAATTCATAAAACAAATCAGAAATAATAATATAGTTATTTATTTGCTCATGTATTATTTCCCCAAGAGTTTCAATACAACTCCCAAAATTCAAACTGGTCCATAATTGCCCTCTTCTAATTTGCTCCCCTTTTTTATATAGTGGAACAACCTTGGCAAGCTTCACATCTTTTGGAACTCTACCAGACATAATTGAAAGATTAAAACAGTGAGTGAGATATGGAGAAATATATTCTACAGCATCTTTGAAAAATCAGGTATTTCATCTAGACCAGTTGCTTGCGAGTTCATTCAGTACTATTCAATACAGCTTATCAACTAAATTTCCAGCTACAGATGTAAAAGAAAGGTGTTAAATTTATCTGCAACCTTTAACTGATCGGAGGAGAGCTCCCCATTGATGTTAAGGCAGATGTTGTCTTTATCTTGAGTCTTTTACTGTACCCAATTTGTTTCAAAGACTGCTAAAGTTTCTTTGGGTTACCCTTATGTTCAGTTAATTTATCACAAAAAATCCCTTTTACTCGTTTTAATCATCTTTTGCTCTATATTTCTTAGCTTATAATTATCCAAGTCATCCTGCTCTTTAGTCTTCCTAAAAACGGAAAAGGTATTTCTCTTAATTGCTTCTAAAATATTACCATTCATCCATGGATCTGATCTCAATTTTACTCTAATAGTTTTTATAGGAGCAGCTTTGTCTATTGCCTTTAAGAATATATTTTTAAACTGCTCCCATACTTCATCAACATCCAAACATAACACATAACGGCCAATTCATTGAATTTAAACACTCAAAGACCTCACAACTATAACTTTTTAATGACCTGATCTTAATTGTATTTAGTTTCTTAAATGCAATTATGCTTTTTCCTTGTGCAATAAATTAATGAGTGGTCACTCATAGTACGATTTACAACCCCACTCTGAGAAATCATAGAGTGATCAGATACCAAGATGACATCAATGACAGTTTAACTCATATTAGCCACTCGGGCGGGCTCTTGTATTAACTGCTGTAAATCTAAAACCTGGCAAAACATATTAAACACTTTATACATCCCAGGTACATTTCACCTATCATTATAACCTCACCCTTACAATAAAGGCTTGCTTTTAGTTAACTGTACATCAAACCACACAGCTTCAATAAGATCGTGATTTAAATCCATTCTACGGTTAAAACAAATATGAGCCCTAATATTAACACATACTCCACCCCTATTATGGTTACGATCTTTTCTTAAGACAACATAATTTTCAATTTCTGTATCACTGATCGAGGCTGTTTACTTTGGCTTTATACAGCTGTAGTAATTGCGGGTTATATTTATTCCCGTTATCAGGTTGTGTGTGAACACTTGGCAGTTGTCCAGTGATAAAACCCTCGTGAGGAAAGCGTTGCGAGGATTAAATTCACGTTTTATGTGAACACACCAAGTCTTCAGCCACACTAGCAGCTCTGTGAGGCTAAACACAGTGGTGCTTTTAACTAAATGCTAACATCAGCATGCTAACATGCTCACAGTGACAGTGTGATGCTGGCATGTTGATATTTAGCAGGTATAATGTTTACCATGTTCAGTATCTTATTTTAGAGTCTTTTCATGATAGCGTTTGCCAGTTAGCACTAAACACACAGTACAACTGAGGCTGATGAATTAGTTTGTTTATTGGGTCATAAACCAAAGGAATGGACAGACTGGCCTGACTTAACCTGATGACGAAGCTAGATAAAGGATCAGGGGGTTAAAGTTATTGCACATCTGTGCCAAATTCAACGGCATCCATCAAATTTCAACCTCATGGTTAATAAGACACATCTTCTGGGAACCATGCATGTGTGTTAAAAATGGTACCAGTTTAGTATATTTTAAGTTACTCCACTGAATAAGAATTTGACCAGATGGTCATGACAATATGTTTATTTAGAGATTTCACTAAAAAACAAAAATGTCAACCTCATGGCGGCGCTTAGAGGTAAAGTCAAGAAAGTTGGTAATCCATCTAGTAGTTGCTGAGACAATTCAGACTGGACCAAAGTGTTGGCCTGAGCGGTGGGTATTCCCATTTATTGAGCCGTGCATAGCAAAAAAGCCTGTTATTTGTACGTACTAGTAATTGTAATTATTATTATTATTATCTATTCATCTGCCAATCATTTTCTCAATTTATTGTTTATACCTTTTGGCATATTTATCTATGAAAATAGAGAAAAATGGCCATCACAATTTCCCATAGTCCAATTTGACTGATTCATATTGCTTGTTTTGTTTGATGAACAGTCCAAAACCAAAAG
Source organism: Micropterus dolomieu (assembly GCF_021292245.1). Classification (NCBI taxonomy): domain Eukaryota; kingdom Metazoa; phylum Chordata; class Actinopteri; order Centrarchiformes; family Centrarchidae; genus Micropterus; species Micropterus dolomieu. Next base: position 29,250,495 of record NC_060168.1, on the reverse strand, counting down.
ATAGTAAGTTTACCACCATGCACTAATACCAAATGAGAATAATTGCTGATTTTCCTAGTAAATTTTAGTTACTTTTGCTTAAAAACCTATGCCTTAAATTACTTGGACTAGACTTAAACAATTAATTGTTTAATAAAATATTTAATAATAATCAATAATATGTTGATTACTCAACAAACTGCTATTGTTTAGTTGCATCCAGTTTTATTAATTGCAAAGAAACGTCATGTGGTCATTGAAGTGAAATGACTTTGATGTCTTTGCTGAAAGCAGAGAGTATAGGGAGCAACTGTGAATTTGTCCTTGGAGAATTGCCAGTGTTAGTGTTTCATGTCCACTAACACAGATACTGATCCCTGTGATTTATTGATGTAGTCTGTGCTATGTACCCTCTTAGGTTGGATTTTGTATTAAGTGTTTGAGTGTCCAGCACTGTTGTGTAGTTCTTTCATTAGACACATCTTTTTATAATTTTATATTATATTAAATCACATTTCTAAATCAAATTGCTAATCACTTCTAGAGAGGAGAAGACTGTAATAAATCAGCATGTCAGATTTACTTTTAGACCTGCATTTGAAACATATTTTCGTTTTATGGCTGGCGTGCTTGGTGATATTGGTTTCTCCCTTGTTTTTCATAGTTGAGTTGAAAGTGCAAATGCATTAGGGATCGATTTGGAGAGTCCTAAAATTCCAGTGGGTGGGGTGCAGGATGGAAAATAGATTTTTAAAGCCAGAAATCTCAGCACCTGGTTGAGACGTCATTGATATTGATCAACAACACTGTCAACCACCCAAAGATATGGTGCTCATTTTCTACTACTGGCCAATACATATCTTACTTCTTACTCCTTTGAATATTTATAGAAATCTCCCTCTACAATGTTTTTCGTCAGTTTGGGTGTTGTGCTTTTGCTTGTTTTCGAGACACCTATGTGTGAGTCACAATAACAGAACAATAATGTGTAAGAGATGCTTATGTAACAAATTGGCTTTAAAAGCCCAGTTATGTGAAAATGATCTGACAAGTGTGTTTCCAACAATGCCCTGCTTCACCTTCACATTTTCATAGTAAGACCAATTAGCTGCCCAGTACAGCCATTTTTTAAATTTATTTAAAACTGAAGCGTTAAAATAACAATATAAAAAACCTGAGCTGTGCTTAGTTTGTGGTCTTTAATGGCGACCAGTTTTGACGTATATGTACAGGTTGACTTGAGGTTGATCCACATCTAGCAATTCAATCTAACCATGTAGATTGCGAGGTGTCAGCGTCTTATCTCCTGGTGCTGTTTGTTCAGTGATGCATTTTTCGTCTTGTTTAACTCTAGCACACGTGTACTGCATGCATGGTGAAGTGAATCCACGGACAAGGCGCCTAGCCTACTCGATAATGTCCCTTCACACATCATTAAAACAACAATTAAGATATTATCATAGACTATACATATCACACACCCCTAGTTTCAGCTCTTGTTTGATGTCATATTTACACTTGGTGTTGTGTGTGTACAGTGGAGATTTTAACTGCTCATCTTCCTGCCACACTGCTTTTGTGCTGTCTGTGATTTTTTAACCATTTGTACTTGTATAAGTATATCATATCAAGCTTTTTTTATATCTTGTTATAACTAGATGAATGACTACTTTTTCTTGCTGTCTGTATTTGTGTATTGTAGAGCTGTGATTAATCGATTAGTAGTCAACTATAGAATTAAACGACAACTATTTTGACAACCGATTAATTGCTTTGAGTCCTTTTTTGAAGAAAAAAATGTAAATTCTCTGATTTTAGCTTCTTAAATATTTTAAGTAAACTGAATATATTTGTGTTGTGGACAAAAGAAGACAACTGAGGACGTCACCCTGGGCTTTGTGAAACGCCAACATTTTTCACAATTTTCTGGAGCTAACAACGATTAATTGAGAAAACAATCTACAGATTAATCGATAATGACAGTAATTGTTAGTTGCAGCCCTTGTGAATTGTGCACCTAAGAGTTCGTCGTCCTTGCCAATAAAAACAACTATATTCACAAACACATACTCACACACACTATGTGTGCAAGAATATATTGATCACTGACAACAACAGTTAATCCTTTTTTATTTTTGTGCTAAGGCAACAAGCAGAGCAAACGTAGATCACATTTCCAAGATGTTTTGGGTCTTCATTCCACATTGTCTTCTCCAATTCCAACAGATGGATGTCCCTCAAGTGGCTCATAAACGTTTTTCGAAAATAGCATGTTTACTATACTTATTCCTGCGAAGTTAACAGTGTAATTGCAAGTGATGTTTCCTGCTTCATCACATTCTGCTGCCATGAGTCATCTGCTGTCACGAAGGCATCGCATGCTGAAGGGCCACAGTCTTTGCCCAATGCTGCGTTGATTGTGGATCAAAAAGCAAAATCTGGCTAAGATCACTGGCCATCACTCACCCCTGTCTCCCCTCTGGGTGATTCAGACCCTTTGAAATGTGACCTTGGGACTCTTGTGAGCTAAATGGTTGTATAACACTTCATTAGAATTGGAGAGTTTATCTCTAGTTTTGGAGCCAAAGGATTACTGTCACATTGTCCTCATTACAATAGTTCAAGAAATGTTTCATCTCTTTCAAATTAAGTGGAGAGATGGATTGGGTAACTTGGGGAATTTATTTATTTATTTAGATTTGCTCCTTCAAATAGTACCTCACATCTCTTGTTTTCGAGTTTCTGGGTGTTTGTTAAGCACTTTTCAGCCAGCATACGTAATGTTGCTGGCTTCAGCTAACTGTTGCAGTGAGGGTCATTCACTTTGTCCATTATGTAAATTTTCCTCACGGCTTTTTACGCAGACATGACTGAGTAAAGAGTCTTAATGTTTGCAGGATAGTTGGCACCTGGTGGGAGAGAGGAAACAGTGTTGGTGATTTCTAAAATGATGATATTAAATAATAATAATTGTTAATTAAATTATTGTATTATTTAATCAAAAGAGGAGTGTTCGCTGTCCTCTTGGGCTACATTAGTAATGGATTTTAAAACTTTTTTTGCCATGAATGCCATAATTGATGACCATCAAGAGCATGAGGAATACTTGTCCATGCTTCGCACAGTAAATTTAAATGTTCTCATCACTTTAATAATTTAACATAATTAGATGGTGAACTCTTTTGTTGTTACCAATTAATCTGCCAAAAACAGTGAAAAATGCCCATCACAGTGTCCTAGAGCCCATGGTGACCTCTCCAGATGTCTTGTTTTTTGTCCGACCAATAATCCAAAACACCCAAATACTTGATCTACAATAATGTAAAACCAAGAAAAAATGCACATTTTCACATTTCAGAACCTCGAGACAATATTTTTATGGATATGTTACTAGGCTCAAGCTAGTAAAATGGCTGTTGTGACTTTTATATAAAAGTAATTTGGGCGTTTATCCAGACATCACAGCAATGTCTGGTTTTATATTGCAAGTGGAGGAGTCTCATCACAAATATGTACTCAAAGTGTTTAAGGAATTATGACACATAATTTTTGGGAAGCTACATCTGAAGGTTGCTCAAGATAAATTGTGGTATTTTGGAATAGCCAATAAGGCAGGTAGTGTGGAGGAGGGTCTCCAGGCTGACGACTTTACTACAGGAGCGTCATGACAGTTAGGTCTGGTGCCTTCCCCTCCTTTGCGTCACATGTCTCTTTTTAACAGGATAACAATTGTGTTCTGTTGGTCTGTGACGGAAATGGCAGCTGCAGTTTTACCTTGATGACACACTTACCCTGGAGGAAGAGAAAAAGTGTGTATTTAGGGAAGGGATGATGATACAGGAGTGTGCAGGTAATTCTACCCTTGGCATCGCCTCATCAAGCACTTGGCCTTTCACTCAGTAAAGAAGAGCTCTGCTGACTCCTTGACTTGCTTCCTTTTAAGCCTGCTGCGATCGGGTATTTTTAGCTTGATTTCATTTACTCTGTGCAATTAAGTAGGATGCTGGTAAACAATGCTCTGGTAGGAGGCCAGGGCCAAACTTGGCTCAGTCATGATGAGTCAGACAGTTTCAACTGAAAAAGGAATAAACTTCATGTGCAGGCAGGAGTGAAGCACAGCCCATGGGGGTAGCAGGTTTTTTCCTTTTTTTTCGTTTTTTTTCCACAGAAACACTTTTGTTTTATATTTACGCCTTGCCACACATTCCTTTGTGTTCATGGGGGGGGGGGGATGAGACATTGGCTTTAGAAGTCTTTCTGCCTTGCTGGATCACATAGACAACCAGTCACTTCACTGCCGCTTTATAGCAGTTCATATCTGTAAAGATTTGTCTGTGCATGCATCTGTTTGTGCACATGTGTGTTTATAGTGTTTAGTTGTGTACCTTGCTGCATTTATGTGTTTTTCGGTATGTGAATGCATGCAGCATTCATTCATTTGAGTGTGTATGCATTCAGGTGTGTAGTGAATATGACTGCAGGTGTGCATTGAGATGCATTTGTATGTGTGTGTTCACATCCAGGTGTGTACGCTATGCATTCATGTAGGCATGTGTGTGCGCATTTGCATATGATTTATAGTAGGTAAGTGTGTATGTGCATGTACTTTTACATATATCCACAGTAACCTCTGACCTATGAGGATAAAAATACCAATGAGATGTCAGAGTGTCACCTTTAGCTTGGCTCTTTGCATTGTCAAAAGATATTTATATCTGGAATGAACAATTGAGAAAGATGGGTTTGATTTCCCCGCTGTGGCCTTGGGCTCGGCCTTCCTGTGGGTGCAGAGTCAACCTCAGTCAGATGCTCTGATTGGAGCCAGATCCTTTGTCCCAGATTCCGTCTTGCACCCTTAAACCTCACGAAATCTCTAAACTAAAACCTTCAGTCATTGGTGTAAGTCCCACATTACACAAATCCAGCTCTAATGTGATCTTGTGAAATGTCAGGAGGGGGATACGGAGAAGTTTGCTGGTGGACAAGAGGGATGACATGCAGGGGAAATAAGGTTGAAGATGAAATTCCAAGCTTTTTACAGTAATAATCGCTGTAGTTGGTGTGAAGTGGAATGCTCCAGTTAATTCCTCACTCTCTGGACCCACTTTCTGCATTTATCATTTTTATGAGGCGGAGGAGGACATCTGTTTGTATCGTTGACCCTTACTGGAGTTCTCCAGGGACCTTTTAATCTTCCATAGAGCTCAATAAGGTGAAGATGTAGTGATATGCTATTTTTGTGTACTCTTTCCAGATGCTTCCCTGAATACTCTTAATGCGGCCACATTGCACTCCTGGGGTCCATGAATTGTCATAGGCGATACTGCGAAGAAAGTTAAATGTTGTGCAGGCATTTTATTGTACTGTCCCAAGAGCACCCCTCTGCTCCGTAAACCTCCACAGGCCCTGGGGCTACAGAGAACCCCATTCGCTGTAAATACCCAGAATTCCTAAAACTTTCGAACCCTATATATTATAAATTCCTCAGACACCTTCAGACACTTTGTAAATTCAGATGCTCTGGTACTCGAGGGGGTAGTGAGACCCCTTAACCCCGCCATGTCCTTATTTTCCAACCGAACCCCACCACTGACTCACTCTCACATTCATTCACTCACACACACACACACACACACACACACACACACACACACATACACCCCCTGCGATGGATTCCAGATCGGGAATTTAATGCATTTCTGTTTCGCATTACATCCCAGGAATGCGGCACGCGTGCCACAAGCCTCATAACCTCAGGCTGATGAGTGTGAGGATGTTTAAAAGAGAGAGGGATGATGGGATACAGACGCTGCTGGGGGTTGTGGGGGTAGCTGGGAGGCGGGGGAGTTGACAGAGCGCATCCGGCGCGGCACTTGGCGTTAATGACAGGCCATCTTGTTGCATAAAGCAGTGTTAGTGCAGCTGTGGAATGTGCCGAGCGCATCTGGAGTGCAGATTTTTGGGAATGTAGTTTGTGTGTGTTTGTTTGGTCTGTCCCGTCTCACTCAAATTAACGACTGTTGCACGATACGAAGAGAGGATGGAGTGAATTAACTTTGTTGGGGATATTTTGACAGGGGGCTTATCTAAAAGTGGAGATTTTACAATGTAGTCTGTTTTGCATAATGTTTAGAGACTGTTTTCAGTCAGAATACGCATTTTGAATCTTTTCAGGATTAGACACTCATTGTCAGGTTGCTTGAAGGGAATGAAAAGTTCCTGACCTGCAGATTGACCACAGTGAAGCACTGCGTGACAGTTAGGTCATGGTCAAACAAACTCCAAATAATTCTCAATTTGAGTTAACATGCATGGAGCATCTTTGTTGGGAAGTCTATTGGCATACCTGCTTAGTTCATCACAGGAACGTTTTATTTGTTTCATGTTATTTACTGTCTTATGAAATTAACTTCCCTGTTGGTACTCTGAGCAGTAAGCAAACTAATACAGGTTTTTTTTTTTTAATCCAAATCATGGTCAGGTAGGTCTTGACAGCAAGGATGAAATCAAGATCGTGATGTTGATAAGAATAATTTTCTAATATTGATACATAAGAATATCATTCTGGAAAAAATAAAAACTAACATATGATTATATTGTCACTTGGTATCGAACCTCAATGTTTGAAGCTGTCCGAAATGTATCTGTAGATCCTAGTATAAAAAGCTTTTGTCGAAAGTGTGGCTAGATTTGTAATCTTGTCGTAATCAAAAAATCTTGACAATTATTTTTAATAATAATTAATAATACATTTTCTTACAAGTCAATAGTGATGTCTTCATATCGCTGGTAATGTCTGACCCAACAATCCAGAACCCAAAGATTTTCAAATCCTCACATTTGAGAAGCTGGAACCTGACGATGTTTGACGTTTTTGCTTCTTAACTGATTGAACCAATTTATCGATTATAAAAAAATAGTTGGTGCTTCAACACTAATCTTGTTTACATAAGCGTTCATCAGATAGTTGAAAATCTTGTACGCCATAATTTAGAAAAACAACTTTTATGTTTCTCTATGGAAAAAAATATAATTTTGGTATTGTAGCCAAAACTCAGGGATTGTCACACTAGTGTAAAAAAATGTTCATATGATACCCAGCTCTAATCATGACAATATGATTAAACTGATACATGATGATATTGAATTATTGTCCAGCCCTTGTTGCCCATAGTAGAAAGAGCTTTATTGCCAAGTAGTATTTTACACCTATAAGGAATTTGCTATGGTGATTAGGTGCTAGACATAAACTATACAGTTGACATAAATAGATTTAAAAATATATAAATATGGAATAAACAGATGCAAGTTAATGGAAAAAAAGGTAAAACACAGAAATGGCACATAAAATACATTGCATACATTACAAATACCCCCCCAACATCCTTAGTTTGATAGTTTGTTGCACCGTCCACCTGTGATTGGCGGGGATGTTTCATTTTCTGTCTTTATTAAACTTCCTCGCTTGTCTTATCAGAGACCAGATATTACAGAAAGAGGATGACAATTTAATTACACATTATTACAATTACACAATTATAGGACAGCAAATGATCCTGATGATACTGCCTGTATCATGCATAGCCAGACAGGAGACAGTGATCAGCTTTATTTTGGAAAAACGAAGGTCTAGACAGTGAAGTCATGAAAATGAAGTCACCATTTCCCTTAGCTCTTGCCGTTGTCTTATTGACAGTAAATGGTGTTCTCCATCAGAAATACTGTACTTTTGTAACCTGTCATTGTACTGATTTTGACGTTTGTGGCACTCTACCGCCATCTGGTGAACAAATGAGGTTTGAATGCATTTGTAAAAGTGCAGCTGCCTGTGGATTTGTGTGTAGCACTGTATGTTTGTGTAAGTTTTTATTTTGTTTAAAACTACATTAGTCAATATAGTTAGCCACTTGTTCAGCATGTTTATTACATAATTCAGTCTTCAGCTTTTTACATACGGTACATATATATATATAAAACACCAAGTTCAGGACTCATGACGGCATCAAAGGCACTGATTGTGACAGTACAACAACACAGTACAAATGTTCTGCAGATAGCATTCCTGTTTGGAGTGAGACTTTAGCAAAATGCCCTATTTCTGACAGCATTCACAAGCAGGAAATGTTTAAGCCAGTTCCTTAAACAGGTATAAACCTAGGGCAGACAAACCAGAGAAAAAAGCATTTTGATAAAAACAATAAAAGATTTAGTAAATTGTACATGGTATGGTGTTATATTAGACGACAACTTTGTTTAAAGATAATTGACTTTACATTAAACATGTCATCCTCAAGTGCTTAACTTTACGGAAAACAAAAACTCTGACAAAACATTGTTAAAATGTGTTTTTTTTTTTTCAAACATGTAAAAATGGTCCCAAAGGGTTAAGAGTAAAATAGTCACATGAAAGAGAGTAGTAGATCTTACAACTTGGTAGGTGTGGTTCACGATCTCTTAACATTATAACAGCGTGAATCTAAAACATGGTCAAGCAGTTTGCGTTGGACTGATTAGACTCTAGTCAAAAGTAGTGCATTTATTGTTAAGACAGGACAAAGTGGAAGAAAAAGATAAAAGGTATTTTACAAGACTTAATAAGCTGCACATCTTATGCCTTGGTCAGCTATTCTATACAGCATGTGAGTGTCCACTGTTCATAGGCCGTGAAGTACTAACAGCGTTGTAAAAAAGGGACTTATAGCTTCTATAGTGAGCTGCCCATTGGTCCTACAGAAGACCCGAAGGTCTAAGTAGATGGAGTTGTCTTTTAAAATTTGGCCAGCTGCTGTAGTCAAGTCAGTTTTATTTATACATCCATATATCGCAAATCAAGATTTGCCTCAAGGGGCTTCTGGCCCCCCCGTCCTTAAACCCTCAATTCGGATAATGGAAAAACTCCCTTTTTAACAGGGGGGAAAAAATGGAAGAAACAACATGCAATAGATGTTGTGTGTACAGTGATACATGATGATATACAATATCGCTGTACACTTTATTGTAATATCAGGGCTGGTGTGTCATTCAATCTGCTAGCACAGTAGGTGAATATTGGATCAATGCTAAGCCACTGAAAACTAAAGAAGGCCAAGGCACTGTTTAAATGTATTTTCCTGCTCTGTAACCTAAACTCTCTGTAATATACTCTACCTATGGTGGTTGTTAGGGTTGACCCAACCTTGCCAAGTGAGCTCTGCTGCCTTTACAACTTATTTTACATACTGTACACAGTTTTGGGAAAAAAACTCCCTTTAAACACATCACCAATCTACATTTTTAGCTGCTTAGTTATACAACACCAAGTAGCAAGGCATAGCAGTCAATATATTTAGCAACAAAGGAAGACACACATCTTAACAGCAAAGCTATTTTTCCTGGTGTTATCACGTCAGCACTTAGTATTTTTGTTGGCTGCCTGCTAGAATTAGTGAACTTAAAATGTGAATTGAGTCTACTTTAATCTATGGTGACTAACAATGACAGAGACTTGCTCGTACTGAGCAATTATGCCACTGAAAACCCAGTTACCAGCAGTATATTCCAGCTTCCCTTCTGACTTGTAGACATGTTTAAGGTTCAATGCTCTACTGGGCCTGGGTCGTCTGGTTCTTCGTCTCCTGCCACTTCTTCTCTCTTAGACTGAGCTCTGCATCAGAAAAGGCTGCTGGGCCCCAGTTGGTGATCCGCTGCTGTCCCTTGGAACCTGGAAGGGAAGAGAAAGGAAAAATTCACTATAGTGGTAGGAATATTTCATTCAAGGTGGACCATAACCTTCAGTTATTCACCTTATGTGCAATTATAATTAAACATGGCTTAACATGTGTGCTCTATGATAGATGTAATGAAACTCAAAAGTGATGTCATGTTGCACTAATCACAGCAGCAAGTTAAGCTTAACCACTGGAGGTCAGCAATAACAAGAATTTGGGATACTGTGAAAGGATGTCGTACCATGTGAAGCTTAATGCTCTGACTCAGGTTGCTGTGTCCAGCTGGAAAATGTAACTGTTTTTGGTAATCATGGCCCTTTAACAAAGCAGGATATTGTTAGCAATTGCTTTTGGGGTAATTTCCCTTTTTTTGGATGCATCTCTCTCATTAAGTTTTCCTTTATATTTTTTATTTAACTCCAAAATGCTATAGTTGCTCCCTCCGGTTTTAAATAGAGGTCAGGCTCTTAATCATTAACCAGATGTAAACATACAAATGCGGCTGAGAAACAAAGGTGAGCGCCGTTATGGTGACAAATCATCCATAAATGCTTCAGTTACTTTGCAGTTATGTTTGGCCTTAAAAGTAATCTGCACTTTAGGTTTCAACTGAACATGAGTGTACTTATCAGATGAATTGTTCAAAGTGTGCTGCAGTTTAAATTTCTTAAACCTTCTGGCACCAAAAGAGTTTGGACAGACTGATATGTCTATAGAGTAGTCATCTTACTTTGTAGTAAACAACATTCTGAATATGAAGCCTCCAACCAAAATATCTATGGAATTTAGATATCTCATTGTTATGTCTTCTCACTCCAGCATTTTTGCTCAGCTGTAACCAGCTTTGTGGGAGCAGACCGTAGCCTAAGAGAGTATGACAAAAGAGTGTCAGGTTTACAAAGAGCCAAATTGTTTCTCCTCGACTAGTTTCACTAATGAACTCTACTGGGAAATTAGTAGGAAGAAGGCGCCATTAAATTTATTCATGGCAGGAGTTGGTTTGTAGCTTTGGGGGGAAAACATTTCAAGCAGATCATGCTCTGAAACTCTCAGACTAAAGCTGGAGATGTCTACAGTATTTTATTCTTTTGCAATGTTTCCCAACAATTAACAGTGTAGTAAAAGTCAGATAATGTAAGAATTTATCATGGTTGCCAAGAGACACTCTTCAAATTGGTCCTCCCTGACGTAGCACTTGGTCAAAGGTTGTCAGTGTGTGTTACTTTTAGTGTGTGCAAGCAATTGTCAAACCTCAACAATAGTTCAGTGATATGTTTGTGCTATTATTAAATTATTTAAAGGAACTATTCCATATTTTGTCCTTTAAAACTGTCGGCGCCAACAAACCATGTGCTAAGAGGATTTAACAAAGTGTATTTTAAAGAAGAACCACACACTTCATTATTATTCTTTTGCACTGTACACATAATCAGTCACATAAAGTATTATTGAAAAAAAGTTAAATTTCTCTCCTTCCAGCTTATTAAATATGAATATTTTCTGGTTTCTTTATTCCTCTATGACATTAAACTGAATATATTTGGGTTGTGGACAAAACAAGACATTTCAGGAAGTCCTGTTGGGCTTTGGGAAACACTAATCAACATGTTTTACCATCTTCTTACATTTTATAGACCAAACCGCTATTTGATTGATCGAGAAAGTAATCGAACAGATTAGCCGATAAATGAAAATAATTGTTAGTTGCAGCCCTAATGTAATGCACTTTGAATTGGCTTTGTCTATGGAATGTGATATATAAATAAATTTGCCTTGCTCCTGTACTGGCTATTGTCTTCTGCATTACGTGTTTGTGGCCTTGCATTTTGAATCCTGCCCAGCTTTACTATTAAAGCCCTTTTAGAGATGGAACAGCTGTCTTTATCTGTCCGAGGTGCATGCCTGAACAGGGCTATAGAGTGGCAAATACATTAAGTCTTACCCCTCAAACAGTCCTTTATGAAGATTAATCTGCGTGTTAGAGTCCGTTCAAAGATAGAAGTACAGACAGTGGTCTGTGTGCTGTTGTTACCTGGTTGAATGAGCCTTAACAAGCCCTCGTGTTCAGCCACCTTGTGCTTCCAGGTCTTGGTGTTGTTGGTTGCGTCTTCCAGCTTCTTCATGACCGTCTGGCTCACACAAGGACAAGGAGAGGGTTTTTCTTTTATGACAACACTCTGAAAACCTAATTTGTTGCGGTATACTTTATCAACAAATACAATTTAATTAGTATTAACTTCTTTGTATGGTTTTATGGCTAAATAGCTGCCTCCCATTCAGCAGTCATACGGTGATGCTGTGTCTTTACTGAGAACTTAAGTTTTTTAGTAAATGTAAACCGATTTCCTCAACATTGTTTACACTTGAGTTCCCAAACATCACCAGTAAGCTGGGAGGACATTTTCAGATTTTGTGGTGATAATGTGTGTGTGTTCCTTTAACCAAAAACAGGCATCTCTCATTGTTTTTGGCCTTTTATACACTATTTAATAGATTACCCAGCCCTGTTCAACTGAGCCATACTGTTGTATACTTCATTGTAAACTGATTTAGAAATGTCTCTTGTGGGCTACTGCGCGTCCCCAAACCACCACCACTTTGACTGCTCTGACCTGGTACTGCTCCAGCGCCCCCTGCCTCTCTATCTCCAGCTGGTCCAGTTGTTCCATTGCTGCCTGCAGGGCACTCTCCTTGGCCAGACGTTCCCTCTCCAGCTCCTGTTTCTCAGCCTCTGTCTCTGAGATGGCGCGCTGCTGCCGCAGGTGGAACTCCTCCAACTCTGCCCTCTTTGTGGCCTCCTCCTCCAGCAACCTGCTCCACACAAAAATTAACTTAAGTGAGAATAATAACTCTGTATAATATGTACAATGTATTACAGGAAGGCATCTTTCTCGTTAGGGACATTATTAGCCGCTGTGCAATCCCAACATTTTTACAATTCCCACCATCAATACATACTGTATATTATTTTTAAAAAAAACATTAAAAAACCTAGAGACATTTATTGTTACAATGACTGTATTAAATGATGTCAACCCAAGTATTTAAAATCTGTGCAAGATATAAAAAAGGTTTCCTCGGTTCAAGTAATAAAATGTATAAAACATCTCATGTATAAATCAATTGTAAATGGGGGTAGCTGTGGCATTGAGTCAGCAGATGGCGCTATATTACCATTGTGGACTGTTTTTAAGATTATGCTTGAAGTAAATGTGACTATAGATTTTACTTCTGGATAAATGTAGTTTGTATTGTTTATATTCTTTATCAAAACATGCTTTATATAAAAAGGCAGACAAAAATTTTAACGCTTTTTCAAAAGGCAGAATCTAAGGCCATCATTTGATTAAAATAAAGTAAATTAACATTTAATTGTTTTTTGACTGCATTCATCTTCCATCAAAATATAAACAGAAAAACTTGGGAAAGCACCTTGCATACAGGAGCTACAGTGGTGCTACTGACAAAATGTACAACACACAGAAGTCAAGTTGGCTCAGTGCCCAATATGATATTGAATATTTTACTTCAAATCTCCTCTCGTAATCTGTGATTCCTGATGGGCATGTTTCTAAACTATTTACTATATCTCTATGCACAAGTAACTCAAATCGGCCCTTAGCCTATCATCAAGCCTAAATATCTGTAAACTGCTTTTCACACGTTTGTAAGCTTTACATGAAAAGTTCAGTGTGGTAGAAGACTAAATGGTCTGTTACTGATTGCTGTCTTTTTAACAAAGTGGTTTAATTTAAGCACAGTGGTGACATGCTCACTGCTGGTTAGTCAAACGTAAGGTGGAAAGTAAATGTCAGCAGAGAGGAAGGAAGGACAGGGGAGAAAATGTGGTATAGATGGAGAGAGAGGGAAGTACAAGTTGAATGTCTGGCTGCCTGTGAGGAGCAGATTCAGCACATGTGGCTGCTTGTAGATGGTTTCATGCTAAAGGATTAAAAGGTTCAGTGTGTAATATTTATGAAGCATGGATCTAAGTTACTCCACCGTCTCAGTCGCTGTAACTTATGTGACCCACATAAAATACAATAATGCAACATAACGGCGCAGGACAACAACACAGTAGAAGACCCATTCACTACAGTAATGTTACTTACTGCGGCCTAACTGTTAAAGTGTGTCAACAATCTTATTTATACTATTCAGCCTAGCTCACTAGCTGTTTCGTTATCATCCAATACATTTAGCTGTGCTCCATTGGTGAACCTACGGCGAAAGATACACAGATTGTAACGTTACTGAAAAGCAGACAGGCGAGCTAACGCTGTTGTATCATGTCGGCTAAATGCAGTCAATGTAACGTTATCATGCAACGAGCATGGATTAGTTAAACCTCAAGCTGATAAAGATATTTAATGTTGCAGTGGGAGTTTAACTGATTTTCCAGCACGTTGTGTCTGTCTATAGCCGCTGTCACACTGACTTATTTTGCGGGAGTATTCAATATGCCAATATACTGTAGTACTTTCTGTCTGAGCTGGGAACGTTGAAGTAACAGACCATTAATGTGTCTGTGTGAAAAGCCACAGCCGGGAATCTTTTGTGTGTTGGCACGGCACATTATCTCTTCCATTTTGTTTTTAGCCACAACAAGCTGTGTGAAATATGGTCTTTCTTAGTTTCCCATGCTGTTGTTACACAAGTATTTTGTTCACTTGCTGCTAAGTTTTATGTGCAGTTTTGTGTGCCAACTTGAAATGGATTGAAAACCACGTGCAAATGGCTCAAACTGTCCCCGTCTGATTTTTTAGAGTGCAAAGAGGGCACATTTAGCCTCAATGTAATAAAAAGGTGTTTTTATAAATGTGTGAATGGCAAAACAGTAGTTGTGTCATCACTGAAATATGTAAGCATGTCACTCGTAGCCACATCCAGTCAACCAAGATTAGAGCAGTTTTCTCTCCTTTGTGATTAAGTTTAGATTCTTGTGGGATTTTTAGTCACCTTAGTTTGTTCTTTTGCTAGTATTAACATATTTACATTAAAAAAATGTTGCATTGTTAAAGTAACCTGCTGGTTTCTAACAACAGAAAGTATGCTTTTCTCAGCTCCAACTCAGTGTGCCCTAAATAGAGACCAAGACTTTAACAAAGTTTCATCTGTAAGATTACTGAATTGCCTTGTGCCAACATAATTTTTTAAGTTGTTGAATATAATTGTGCACAGACACTTCTCAAACAGACCTATTTAATGAAAATGTTTGAATCAACTTCACAGCGCTTTGCCCTCCTCCACTCTTCATTAACTGACCGTGCCTGCAGCTTGCGGACGACCTCCTCGTCCTGTCTAGCACGCCTCTCGTCCTCCAGAGCGTCCTCAAGTTGACTGTACATGTGCTCCAGCTCCCGAACCCTCTGCAGGTACTGCTCCAGCTCAGTGGACTTCTGTGCCACCTGCTCCTCTACCTGCTGCCGTACCTATTAAACCAAGAAAGTACAGAACAATACTGGAAGTCAATATCAGATTGAACAGTTTTATTTCATAACTAGTCCTAAATTAGCAGCTTATCCTCAAAGTGACTATTTCAGCCCAGCCTATGTTAGGTAGGTCATGTATTCTGGTGCTCTATGTGAGCTCTTTAGCACTGTGGTAGTAGGTGTAGAAGTACAAGTACACACACACAATGTATACAAAAGTACACTTCCCTGTTCCTAATTAGCATCTCACCAGAATAGATTTAGATTTTCTGCTAAGGTGTTTATGAGTAAGCACACACCAAAAATGACCAACATTAGCCAGTTCTAGCTTTTTGCATTTTATTCCACTTTGAATTGAATAGATTTGGGTTTTGGACTGTGGGTTGGCCAAACAAGCAATCTTTGAATGTCACCCTGAGTTCTGATGAATTGTACTGGGCACTTTTTTTTCCCCTTTTTGTTTTTTTACTATTTTCTGATATTTTATAGACCAAATAAATCATTATAAATAAAATAGTTATCAAATTAATTGCTAATGAAAATAATCGCTCTATGAGCTGAATGATTTAGGGATGTAGTTTGTATATTTGTAAGTTAACTTTGTACCGTTTTCATTCATAAACGTAATAAAATAGATTTGATCAAACTCATGTTGTCTCTTCTTGTAAACAGCTGATGGGGAAGTCAGTGAAGAGGAAAAAAGCTATAAAGTCACTGATGGATGATAAACACATCCACTGGTGTGTTATACCACTTCCATGCTGTGCACTGAGCATGTCAAGATGTTATCTCCTAAGGCAGTGAAGCACAGTGTAGATGCTTTTTTGGTGGTTACATTTACCAAATGTACCTTACAGTAACAAGTACGTGTCTGCAGTTACAATCAAACAGCAAATTCTTTTAATGAGCTGAGCTACATTGAAATACTGTATTATTAAATGTGTAGTGACATTAACACTCAAAAGGACTTGTCTGCTGTCAGGTTTCAGCTTTAAGTGACCTTCACTCTGAGCTGTAGTGTGTCTTAACTTTCAGTCTATATTGTCTGAAGATTCTCAAGTCATCCAGGTCATAGTTATCCAAAGAAGGTTAAAGTCGAGAGCAACTGGACTTGGTTTAAGATACTAGGAGACATTTTGTCCCTCATCCAAGGGACTTCTTCAGTTCTGACTGACTGGTAGGGAAACTAAGCTACTGAACCTCAGTGGGGTCGTTTGGTAAGATTGTCGATATCGCTGGTTCGTTAGTGTTCATGGCTGTTGTAACGACAGTCGTTATGGTCGTTAGGACTACCGTTGGCATCCTCACCTGAGGCCAATAGGTTACGTTTTTTGAGTTTCCTGGGAAGTGATGAAAGAACCACATTGTAAGTGGGGGATAAGTGGTGGCGTAGACCCCCTCCTCTGTTCAGCGACGGCTTCTCAACCCCAGTGTAGATGGCTTCCTTGACACCTCTTTCAAACCATCTATCTTCTCTGTCTAAAATGTGCACCTCTTGGTCCTCAACAGAGTGTCCTTTGTCCTTCAGATGTAAGTAAACTGCAGAGTCTTGACATGAGGAGTAAGCCCTTCTGTGTTGTGCCATATGTTTGTGTAGTGCTTCAGTCTCCATAATATACAGGTCTCTGCATTCCTTACTGCATTGGACCGCATACGCTAGATTTCAGTCTGTGTTGTACTTGCATATCCTAAGGAAAAAAACCTCTACAGTATACCAAAAAGAGTGAGTTGTATTTGAATTGCTCGTTCTCCACCACTTGTTCTGATGTAATGACTCAGGAAGATGACAAGGAGTGGCATACCATTTTCTCTCTCTCCAGGTCCATCCTGTAGCGGTCCTGGAGTTCAGTTTGGGTCTGAAGACGCCTTCGTTCTTCTGCTGCTGCATCAGCTGCCGCCTCCTCCAGAGCCTGGCAAAAAGAAAAACAGATGGCTATCAAAAAAAAGGTCAAATACTCCCAGTAGATAAAAGAGCCTGTTAACAGGGCGGCATCCTTAAATTCAGGTTAGATATGTTATAAGAAATATGGTTATTTTAGTTTGAAGGCCAAGAAGCAAGCTGTGGCCCACAGCTTACCTCTAAATAGGCATTTAAAAAAAAGAAATAGGGATATCTAAAGAGATAGGCAACTTCTAAAGAGGAACTGAGAGTGAACATACGTAGTGGCCACTGCTAAAATAGAAGTGCATATTGAAAAAAAAAACCCTGAAAGATTATCACTGTAAAGCAGCAAGTCAATTTAGGTAATTTTCTTTGGCTAAAAAAAGCTGACAACAGATTACAATTGAATTGTGGTGGATCTAAGTCGAGGGTTTCTTACCTAAGTAAACTGAGAAATTTTAATCCTACTTATAAAAGGGAATTGAAAATACACTTAAATTTGCTTCAGTGGTTGCGATCTGATAGTCAACCTGCTCCTCTATGGAGAACTCTCCAAACTTCACATTCATACACACAACTCACTAAACTCACTACTCAACTCACCAAAATATTATTAATATTATTCACCGTGTTCTCATTCCACTTTTGAACAGCAATTACGTGAGATTAACTCAAAAGTATGTCTAGAAACAGATCTTTAAACACACTCCAGACTGTAAATCTTTGTACAACACAATGTGTCACAACCTCACTTGGCCACTCTATATTTGACACTGTAAAGCAAAACAACCTTAAAATGTGAGACCGGCGTGGTGTGTAAGTACAACAGAAAGTTAAGACATTTAGCAGACGTTTGAGGTCTCCAAGTGCCTTTCAGTTATTTCAAATTTTCTATTTTTACAGACTTGTGTCACCCAGCTGTGACTTGTCTTAAGACTGCGACCGTCTACTACCGTACTTATAGCAGCATAGTGTGAGAGCCAGAGTGCCTATTGTGTATGTGTGTGTGTGCGTGAGCGCCCAGCGACACTGCAGATGACCCTACAGTGTGTCTCTCTCTCTGTATGTGGCTGTATATGTGTGTGTCCATTGTGCATTCATGCAGCCATCTATGTGTGATGGGACTTTCACCTCAATGGCAGATTGTTGCGCATTCATGGGAGAGCAGCAATGTCTCAAACAAAGACAAAGCCTTGTTCTCTGCTGCACTGTTTCTTGCACAACTACAACGTGAACTAGTTTGACTGACTGTTGCTGCATCTACCCGTCTGTCACAACCACGCTGATGGCTGCAACATGCCTTGTGCTGCACTGTACGGTCAATGTATTAAAGGATAATATCCTCTGAGAAGATTTCTTTGATGTTGTGAGCTAAGAGTACGCTTTTCTAGACATGTTAGATGTAAGTGGAGATGGAAAATAAATCTCTCTCTAAATAATAAACATTGTCCCCCCCTTTCCATTTCAGATAGCTTTTTGTGATCACTTTTAATCACACGCAATGTCACAATGTGACTATATTTCACATTTTAATTATTGTGTTTCTTCCATCTCCCATGGTAAAGCAGTTCATTTTGATATCGACACTTGGGAATGATTGAAAAATCCCTGCCAATTATTTTCAGGTACATGTGATTAATTAATAATCCAGGCGCTATAAATAGCATTAGTAGTGTGTAATGATAGCTGTGCTTGCCAGTGTACAAAAACTTAAGCAAATTTTTTCACCTACTATTTATTGACAGGTCTAAAGACTACAGTAGTGAAGAAGGCAGAAGTACTGATATGGGTATTTATTTATGGCATACTGTGGGAAATGAGGCTTGTGTGTCCAGTTTCACATTGTTTGAGATCTATAAGCTATCCTTACTTCTTCATAGCTTCATAACTTTGACAAAAAGAATACATATGAAGACAAATTGTTTTACTTTGAAGCAACTAATGTTCTAACCTGTAACAACTACAGTGTGTTTCAATCAACTGTATGACATCAGCTCTTTACTCATTGTGAAGCTGACACTTCCTGTTAACCTCACAGCCATTTACCGTATTCACAGGAACCAGCCTGTCGTCATTAGCAATTAGGGAATCCACATAGACACCGAATTTTAACACGACCAGTCAGTTAGCAGTGTGAACAGACAGGAGTGGGAGTCAGGTTTAGGGAGATTTACTGGAAAAACGTGTTTAACAGAGACTTATGATGTCCCTCTGTCCCCTTCCTGGTTCAATACACATTCCTCTGTTTGCAGCAAGTGGCAGACTATTCATCAGCCGGAGGCCACAGGGTGGAGCTCATCTGTTATTGTTATTCATGAGCCAGAAACATGTTTCAGAGAGCCACTAGAGTTTTTAGGTGACCCACTTTAATTGTTTTGTAAAACAATACACGTTACTCAGTTAACTCGTCTTGTATTTGTTATTTTAAGCTGTGACATTATTTATGGGGAATGTTGTCGAATCAGTTTTGAGACTTTGTTTAGTGACTAACTGGAGTACACATCTGTTTAGCAAGAATATTTCCTTCTTTTGATTTCCAGAATTAACAAGCTCAGTAGAAGCAAAAGATTTGATGATGCTGTGATGCCCTTCAGATCCACGTGTTTGAAGGTTTATCAGACGCCAAAACACTGCACGGAGCTTTATAATGTTATAAGAAGGGAAAGTTATCATGCCAACAACTACTTACTATCTTATCACAAGGTAAACAGTAGAAATACGGTGTCCATGTTACAAAGTAATCTACCAGGAAATTGCACTAGCAAAACTTTGATTGCATTGTTTTTACAGCGAAGTGTTGAGCCAGTGATATCACCACTGAATTGTCAAATTAGCCTCATGCAAAGAAATGAGGAGGCCGCATTTTTTCATAAAGGGCTAAAAGTTGGTCTGAACACGGTTGTGAGGATTGACCTTGGCGTAGAAAAACAGACAGAACTCCTCTTCACAGTTTAAGGTTCTTAATTGTGTATCTGAGTACAAAAGAAGCCCTGAGCACAGTGGATGCATAGAGATCCCATGAGTTTACGTTCTAGCTGAGGAAGCTGTCCCGATAAAGGAACAGAACAGACACTTTGTACCCAAACAGCTGAGTCAGCTAGGAAAATAACAACATGTGTGTCTTAAACACCCACGCATCTTTTCAAACTGCAAAGACACTCAAAATATATTTGGAAACATGTCTTCTTCTTCCAGGTCACTTCATGCTTGGAAGGGGAATGCCTCCGCTCCTTCCTGTATTTTGGTTTTTTTTTTTTTTTTTTTTTTTTTAAATTGAGTCGTATGCTTTCTATTTTTTATATTTCCTTTATTATTAGAATATTATTTTATTCTCACAGGTTCAGAAACACCCTCTGGGAGAATCCCTCAGGTTTCATTCACTAACAAATTCCAGTGAATTTCCTCCCAGATGGCTCTTTCCTTTTGTTCCCCTTTGCTCGTCACAATAGAAAATTATATAGACATTTGTGTTTATAACTGTGTAAAAGTTGTGCTCTATTTTCATTGCCAACCCAACTGTTTGTTTTGTGTTATTTGTCTTGGAGTGGGTTTTCTGAGTCCCTTATCTTTGTGTTTGTTTGGCTAAAATTTTTATCTCTTCAATGTTTTTAGTCACGGCAGTTTAATACAGTTTTTTTCCTTTTGTATAAAAGGTAGGTATTGTTCATTTTAATAACTCTACAACTGGCGCACATTTTCTTTCTTTGTACAAATAAAAAACAACATGTAGTCAGGACATCCTTGACAGAGTCAGATTACACAAAAGTAACGATTGCTGACACTCACACTAGACTGGAGGATAATCTGTCCAGTATGCACTTCTGTTTGCATTCCCACATTATGTTGACAGGTCGTCACAGATCACTCCAGCCCCTCTCATGTCAAAGAAACACTGCCACTCCACCCTGAGCTATTTTTATATTCATGCCACAAAAGGAACTGTTAATGCACCAGACGTTTCCTGACCAGACTGGATTCAAAGAGCAACATTTAATGTGTGTGTTTTCTCCTCACCTTCCTCATGTTCTCAAGTTCCAGCTGTTTAGCCTCATTGGCCGTCTGCAGTTCCCTCATCCTCAGCTCCAGGTCCTCCTGTTCAGCCTGCTGCTTCAGTCGCAGCTCACGCCGCTTCTGTCGAGCCTCGCGGTGCGGCGCCGGCCGGCCCTGACGCAGCAGGCTCACACAGGTCTGAATGGCTGCGAGGAAAACATGGAGACGTAAAAAATCGTGTTGTGATTTCATTCAAAGCTGTCTGTAAATGACGAGAAAAGATGTCATAAGAGCTGTGACTTAATTATTTTTAATAATAAAGTGTCAAAACAATTGTGACAAAATTGAAGTAAATAACTCTGGATATCAATAGCATTCATATTAGAACTGAAATGAGAAGTTGTTTAATAGATTAGTGGGCGGACAGAAAAAGAATCAACTATTTAAACATCAGTTCTTCTATGGTTGTCATGTATGACTTGTAAACTGAATATCTGACTACAAAAGTGCATATTTAACTTTTCTGACATTCTATTGAATAAACCAATTGTGAAAATAGTGAGTTACAGCCCTACTTTGTATCCTAACAGGAATCATGTAATGAAGGAAAAAAAAACCACAGGATTTTATTTCTAATTTGGCTCTTAGTCAGTTTTAAAAACTCCACAAAAACTTTAGTTTTACAATTTTGACTAAAATGCGATATGACAAGAATTTTGCATTTAGACAATTTCCTGTTGAGATTAATGAAATATCTTAACTTGACACAACTCAAATGAAAACGTCTTATATTTACAGAGAAAACCAAAGCATTCGCTTTCACTGAAATGCAGAAATGTGTCTCTTTAAAAAAAACATCAGACAGTGCAATCCATGAAGTGGGAATGAATGAGACAATAATCTCATTGATTGATAAGCACATTGGAGCTTACAGCTACAGAATTTATTAATGATTATCCGATATCTCACCCTGGATCCATTCCTGCTTCTTCTTCTTGTCCGACACACTGATTTCAAAACTTTTTTGCGACGACTTGATGAGGAAGAGACACTTCTTTCCCTCTTTATCTTGCAGAGGCTGCATTGAAAACAATAAAAATGGATTATGCCAGCTGATCAATGTGAGCAAACATGAGTGAAGACCACAATATTCAGTTGCACAATCAATATCTACAATTCAATTTTATTTATATAGCGCCAAATCACAACAACAGTTATGTTCTTATGATATCTTTTTCAGAGCTTTCAACTGTACTGAGTGTGCCCACTGTTTAATCAGCTAGGAAGGCAATAAAATGCAATACTGACCCCAAGGTCAAAAAACAAATATCTGTATTTGTTTTTTAACCTTCACACGATTATCTTCTCTACTGAAATTCTCACCATGACTAATGTAAGATAACACAGGAATCGACCCCCTAATGATCCAAAAATGTATTTTTAATGCCCAACTAATCACTATATCTGTTTAGCTAACATAACTGTACGGTTGTAAAAACACACAATTTGATTGACCTATGATGCAGCATCAGACATGCACTTTAAGCTTAGATTTTCAGGCCTTAGATTTTGTCCACCCTTGTTTCAGCTATTAAATTGATCACTACGAAGGTCATGAGTGCTCACAGATGTAGAAGAGTTCTCATAAAAATAACAGAACAGCAGGTTCTTGCCTCCACACCGCAGTTTCCATCCAGTAAGATTTCTCCTTTCAGTTCGGCCAGGTCCTCACCGACATAGTAGGAGATGGAGTTTGGCTTCAGCACGAACCAGCGCTCCGTCCAGTTCTTCCTCTTGTGACCTTTCTTCATCATGTAGCCCTGCAGAGAGAAAGGAGGACATGAATCAGGGTAACACAACCAACCTTTTTAAAAATTATTTTATCCCTCACGCAATTGTTTGATGATTTCATAAGAGATAACCGGTCTACTGGAAGCTCCTATTGGTTTCTGTGTTTAAATGTGTTGGTTGCATGTGTTCAGTGTTATGTGTATTTGACGTTTTTATTTCTAATGAACCAGGTGAAGCCATAGACAAGTTTCCAGAAATGGATAATAAAGTTTTGTCTTATCTTATTTAAACCAATAACCACTCTGACATTATTGACTTTGTTATAAAAAAGGATAATTTAGAGACTGGATTCCACATGGGATACTAAACATTAAATCGAGGCCCACAATGGAAATAAGTTTGTAACTTTTTTGTTATCCTCAACAGTTCTGACAAATGAATAGTGTCACTCTGGAGGCATCTTGTTATGCAAGATCTATCTTATCTTAATTTTTTTTTTTTTTGTCTCTGCGTGACCCCAGTAACACATTCATGCATGCTTTCACATGAAAATATACAGCCCTGCCCCACGTTACCACAAACTCTCACTTCCTTATTTTTGTATATATTGCAAAGGGCTGTTGTAACTTTTAGAAGATTTCTTCTATCATCAATCCACCTGTGTCTGTCTGTTTGCCTTGATAAAGTGTTTGATGAGCCCCTTATTTTATTTTTACACATCTTTAAAAACAGGTCACAAACATAGTTTCAGTACAAATGATTAATAGGGATTAATTAATTAATTAATTAAGGACAGTGTATGTGTGATTGAGTCAAAATAAACTACAGTGTGCATGTTCATGGTAATGAAGGAACAGGTCACCCAGTGAATCAGTGTGGCTCATTGCTTTTTAATAGTTTTTGGATCAGTGGAGCTCTATGCCTTATATCAGACTTTGGATACACAAATAATACTTCGTTGTTGGTTTTGGTCTTTTCATGGGGTTTGTTTTGTGTTTTGAAAAGTTCATGCTCGTCATCTCGGTCGAACTCAAGAGGACCTGAGTTCAAAGCAAGATGGCTGCGAAAAGCATTGACTGTAGTCAAAGCTGTGGTATTAAAGTTTGTTTTTGCACTTTTGTCTTTTTTGTGTCGTTTATTAAGTCGTATACACAAGACTGTCTTACCGTTCCCTATATGCATGTTGCTACAATCCTGTTGTTATGCAGGAAATACCGCGTATCAACCGGTGCTGCTACAACAAAACTGGTTGAGGTGGCCTTGACTCATCGTGTGGCAAATGAAAGACATCCAACTCGGGGTTCCTTGTTCTTTATATGGCGTTAAGATTACTTGACCATAATATCACAAAGACTGCCAATGTGTGCCAATAGATAGGGGGAAACATTAAGCAATTTTTTTTTTTTACATTGGTTTAATACGACATGATATTTTCAGTGGTAAATCTACCCCTGTTATCCCTGTAGCAAACTGCATTTGTGGGGCATGAGAACAGAGAGCTCACCAAGCGTAGCGACTAAAGAGATGGAGCTTAGCGAACGATCAGTCACAGAGACTGTATCAGTGTTCTGTCTGTACATGTGTGCTGCCCACCTGTTTGAGCACGTCCAGGATGAGCTCCTGGTAGACATCAGTGATGCCCATGGAGAGCGTTTGGCGGTCCATGCCCTTACTGAAGTGACCCGACCCTACCAGGCTGATGAGCTGCCAGGCTTTCAGACTCTCCTGGTTTGAGTTCAGCTGCAGCTTGTAGTCCTCGAAACGTTCCTCCACCCAGCTGCCCCCGATCGCCTCAGTCAGCTTATGCAAGAAGTACTCAATCTGTGCATGGAGACACATGCAGAGTTATAAACAAGAGCATATGAGTGTGCAAAGACAAAGCACACACCATACAAACAGGCAAAATAGAATTTTTCCTACTTTTTTAATAAAACATACTAGTCATTCAACTATTCATTCATATAGAAGATAACTGTCCCCCTCCTGTATTTATCCTACTGCTCATCTCAACATGGGTGCATATAAATATACATTTGTCTTGCATACAATCTTCCTGTGATTCAGCTCTGTTTGTTATACCCAACAATAAATCTTCCAGCGTTTGCAAAAGAACAGGAAGCTGGAAACTTCCTTTTCTGCTCTTGAGCAACGGACGTTTTCAGTTGACCAGTTACTGTAGCAGCAAAGCGCCACATACACAGTACAACTAAAATCCAATTCTGAGTTCACGGCTGACCTGAGCTTAACATGAACAAGAGCCCATTTAAGTGAGCCGTTAACTGCAGTAGGAAGTTAATACAGGCAACCAAACAAATGCTGGCTAATTTGAGTAATTGATAACATTTACATCAATAACTTCCCCCATTTTGTAACCAACCATTTCAGAGACAGTTTTTTTCCAGAGTAACAACGTAGCAGACAGTTAAAGGGGAAAATTGCTTTCTATACAAGTCAGTAAGCTGCAAGTTTACACGTTGGTAACCAGCGATAGTGGATTAAGAAGGACCCTTAACAATGGACCTAAAATCTTCCTCTAAAATCAAAAACAGAATTTTTGAAAGTGTGCAATCCTGAAGTGCAGACTGCAGACTTCACTGACTAGCATTAAAAACGAGGTTTCATGGAAGACATGAATGGTCTAGTCTGAGGTTGTAGAGTATCCAACTATTACTAAGCTCCGTCAGGCTTGTTTACCGACCATTTGGTCAGACCTTGCCGGATCTCAATCAGATAACGTTCTTATCTACGAACTATATTTTATTTCAGCAAAGTTCTTTATTTAACACTGATACACTAAGCTGTTTGGCAAAAACATAAAGAAGGGGTTGTGTTGATAGTAAATGGACATCGTGTTACACTATAAATGAACATATCTTCATTTACTGATGCCAGTGGCTACCACACAAGGTGGCAAAAGAAACAGAAACTAATACATTCACATACACAGACGGCACAGCCATCGGAGCAATTTGGCTTTTGAGACGCTAACTGGAGGAGCCGGGATCGAACTACCGACCTTTATATTAGTGGATGACCCACTCTTTCTCCACAGCCACCCCTAATATGGTATAATGTAATGTTACGTCATGACAGGTAACGTCTTGCCACTGATATATTGAACATTTTGAAACAAACGGCCGTAGCCCCTTTTACTTAAGTGCTGCTGAAGCTTGAAGTTGTGAATTTGTACCAGTCATTTCAGGGTTTCAGGTTTGTAAACTGCTACATATAGTCCACTTTGTTGAGGGAGCCACCTGCAGTGTTTTAAATCGATCAGTGTAGTGGTTAAAAGATGTATCTTAAAAGGAGCCCAAACAGCCAGTTTTTCTTTAACCAAGTGGTGTTTGGTGAACAGACACAAAGTAATGAACAGGCACATCAATTTGTCCTAAAAATAGGAAAATACCCGTCCGTTGAAGTTGCAGCAGTGAACTACTGTAGTGAATATTTACCTCCTCGGTGACGATGATCAGTGGGTATCTGTCCTCAGACAGGAAGTTGAAGATGCACCAGATCTTGAAAGCGTCGTTGTTGGAGATGTACAGCTGGTTCAGATCCAGGTTTTTCCTGGAGCACAATGTCCAGCACATTTTGTTGAAGTCCTGACGATCAAAGTTATCTGTCACCTGTGGCAGAGTATAACAACAGTGGTGAGTCACAGAAATCTGAGTCGGCAAACATTCCCCCTGTTGACATTTCCATCAGTAAAACAAGCTGGTCAGTAGTTCCAACCATTCTGGCATCCCAGCATTTTTGGTTTACCACTTTCAAATCTTATAAACCCTGTATTAAGGGAGGTGTATTAGAAAGAAAAGTAAATTAAATGTTTCCAACACACAATATCCTGAATACACAGAGTTTTACTTAACATACTGAGCTGACAGTAATGTAATATACACGCTTTCATTTATATACTTTGACAGCATATTATTTACTCCCAGAGAGACGGCACGAATCCTGTCTGTGCAAAAGGAAAGTGGTAAAATGTGGGGAAAGCTTTTGAAAAAGGTACAATTGTTGCTGTGCGGAGAAATGTTCTCGAGCCGGTGAACAGGAGCATCTCCATGGAGACTCCTGGCAGGCCGACTGTGCAGTCGTGTGGATAAGAGGAACATCTCGTCCTGCTGGCGAAATGCCACCAGCAACCCCCCGCAAAACAACCTTAACGCAGTCCCTAACTAAGAACTGATCTGAACATGAAGTGAACCCTGAAACTGAGCTCACCAAGCATCACATTTTTGGCTATTTAAATACTATTAGAATAAAAAAATGTGAGAAATGTGGTGCGGCCGTTATACTTGTGGTTTGAGCAGCCAGCGGTGCAGAACCTGGTTTCACAATGTTCAGCTGTTCTGCTGCATGCACACACTTTAAAAGATAAGATGAAACATTCAAGTATGTGAGCAGTGATAAAATGCATCATTGTGTGAACACCAGATAAAAAACATTTTACTTGTACAATGAAGAATAGTTTGAGTTTAAGCTAAGATGGCATTGTAAGTTATCAAGAGTGCACTACAGTGACACAGCAAGCAGATAATAATTATGATAACACTACATTGAAGATCAAATAAATGGCAGGCAAAAAAAAAAAAACGACCCTCATTACCTTTAAATATGGATGTATTACACATTTTCAGAACAACCAGGACTATTTGAAAATGATATACATAATTTAAGAAGATTTATTTGAATTGAACAGTTGCAGTCAGGATTTATGAATAACGCAGGCAGCTATTCGTGAACTCTGTACAGCCTCATTTCCCATTAGGGATAATGAGAAACAACCAAAAGTGATGAATGCCTACGGTCCACAGGGACTGATAGTAAGTGAAATTTAGAAAAGAAAAACACAAATGGTTAAAATTCGACAAAACTAAAAATAATTAGAATGTAGACTCAATAAAGTCCCCATCACAGGGTTAACATCGTCACATGAGACAGGAATCCTTGAGATAAGACGGCTGAAGAATGTTGATAAATTTGGATGCTAACAAGAGCAATAGTGCAAACGAATAGGAGAGTTAAATGTGGACTCTTAAACAGCAGATCTCTCTCTTCTAAAGGTGTACTAGTAAATGAACTAATATCAGATTATGATATTGATTTATTTGGTCTTACTGAAACCTGGCTGGGTGATGGAGAATATGTTAGCCTAAATGAATCCACCCCTCCCAGTCATATTAATACTCACATTCCTCGAGGCACAGGCCGAGGAGGTGGAGTTGCAGCTATCTTCGACTCTAGCCTACTAATCAGTTCTAAACCTAAACTAAACTATAACTCATTTGAAAGTCTTGTTCTTAGTCTTTCGCACCCAAGTTGGAAATCACTGCAACCAATTCTTTTTGTTATAGTGTACCGAGCACCTCGCCCGTATTCTGAATTCTTATCTGAATTTGCAGAGTTTTTGTCAACTTTAGTCCTTAAAACGGACAAAGTTATTATTGTAGGGGATTTTAATATTCATGTGGATGTTGAGAATGACAGCTTCAGTACTGCGTTTATCTCTTTGTTAGATTCCATCGGCTTCTCTCAGAGTGTTCATGAACCGACTCACTGTTTTAACCACACCCTCGACCTTGTTTTGGTGTATGGTATTGAAATTGAACATTTAGTGGTGTTCCCACAGAATCCCTCTTTATCCGACCACTGTTTGATAACTTTTGAGTTTGTATTGCTGAACTACTCGCCATTGGGCAAAAATTTCTATACAAGATGTCTGTCTGATAGTGCTGTAGCTAAATTTAAGGATGCGATTCCATCAGCTCTAAATTCATTATCAAGTCACAAAGTAACGGAG
>NC_060168.1:29175421-29221891 GCF_021292245.1 Micropterus dolomieu | reverse complement strand
ACCGTAGTTTTCTCTGGACCCCTGCCAAATCTGACCAGTGATGACATGTATAGCCGCATGTCGTCATTCCGCCGCTGGTTGTCGAGGTGGTGTCCAGCAAACGATGTGGGCTTTGTTGATCATTGGCAGACTTTCTGGGGAAGACCTGGTCTGATCCAGAGAGACGGCATCCATCCCACTTGGGAAGGAGCAGCTCTCATTTCTAGAAATCTGGCCAAGTTTATTAGTGGACCAAATCCATGACAACCCAGAGTTGAGACCAGGAGGCAGAGTCGCAGTTTAACACACTTCTCTGCCCTTCTAATTCAGCAGTTACCCACCCAAAACCCTACGCAGAGTCGCAGTCTAACACACTTCTCTGCTCCTCCATTTCAGCAGTTACTTAGTGAAAATCCTATAGTGACGGTGTCTGCCCCCCGGCCATCGAAATTATTTAAATCAAAGGTAAACAGAAGAGGAGCTGTGCATAAAAACCTCAAAAATTAAAACCACAAGAGCAATAGAGCAAACTAATAGGGAAATTAAATGTGGACTCTTAAACATCAGATCTCTCTCTTCTGAAGGTGTACTAGTAAATTAACTAATATCACATTATGATTTTGATTTATTTGGTCTTACTGAAACCTGGCTGGGTGATGGAGAATATGTTAGCCTAAATGAATCCACCCCTCCCAGTCATATTAATACTCACATTCCTCGAGGCACAGGCCGAGGAGGTGGAGTTGCAGCTATCTTTGACTCTAGCCTACTAATCAGTTCTAAACCTAAACTAAACTATAACTCATTTGAAAGCCTTGTTCTTAGTCTTTCGCACCCAAGTTGGAAATCACTGCAACCAATTCTTTTTGTTATAGTGTACCGAGCACCTGGCCCGTATTCTGAATTCTTATCTGAATTTGCAGAGTTTTTGTCAACTTTAGTCCTTAAAACGGACAAAGTTATTATTGTAGGGGATTTTAATATTTATGTGGACGTTGAGTATGACAGGTTTAGTACTGCGTTTATCTCTCTGTTAGATTCCATTGGCTCATCTCAGAGTGTTCATGAACAGACTCACTGTTTTAACCACACCCTCGACCTTGTTTTGGTGTATGGTATTGAAATTGAACATTTAGTGGTGTTCCCACAGAATCCTTCTTTATCCGACCACTGTTTGATAACTTTTGAGTTTGTATTGCTGAACTACTCGCCATTGGGCAAAAATTTCTATACAAGATGTCTGTCTGATAGTGCTGTAGCTAAATTTAAGGATGCGATTCCATCAGCTCTAAATTCATTATCAAGTCACAAAGTAACGGAGGACTCCTATGCTAATTTCAGTCCCTCCCAAATCGATCATCTTGTTGATAGTGCTGCAGGCTCGTTGCGAATGACACTCGACTCTGTAGCCCCTTTTTATTATGAAAATAATAAAACAAAGACGGTTAGCTCCATGGTATAATACTGAAACTCGCAAATTAAAGCAAATATCGCAGAAACTAGAGAGGAATTGGCGTTCCACCAAACTGGAAAATTCGCGTTTAATTTGGCAAGATAGTCTTAAAACTTATAGGAAGGCCCTCCGTAATGCCAGAGCAGCGTACTACTCGTCATTAATAGAGGAAAATAGGAACAACCCCAGGTTTCTTTTCAGCACTGTAGCCAGGCTGACAGAGAGTCACAGCTCTATTGAGCCAAGTATTCCCATAGCTCTCAGTAGTTACGACTTCATGAGCTTCTTTAATGATAAAATTGTAACTATTAGAAACAAAATTCACAAAGACCTGCCCTTAACTGGCACCAACTTATCTCTAAACTCAGGAACCTTAGAAACAGCTGTAGAACCAGATATACAGTGGGTACGGAAAGTATTCAGACCCCTTTAAATTTTTCACTCTTTGTTTCATTGCATCCTCTTCTGAAAAAGCCCAAACTTGATCCGGATGTTTTATCCAACTATAGACCTATATATAACCTTCCATGACTTTCGAGGTTTCTGCCTCTTAAAAGGAAGTTTTTCCTTGCCTCTGTCGCCTAGTGCTGCTCTTGGTGGGAACTGTTGGGCTTCTGTAAATAACATCATAGAGTACAGTCTAGACCTGCTCTTTTATGAAAAGCGCTGTGAGATAACTGTTGTTGTGATTTGGCGCTATATAAATAAAATTGAAATTGAATTTGGCAAACTGAGGCTGACTGAAGCTACATATTAGTTTCGACTAAACTTCAGGAATGCATTTTTGCACAGAAGAAGTTCTGTGAATGTAGTCCCACATCTTTTACAATGGTATTGCTTCATGGCTAGTGTGAAAAGTAAGAATGAGAAAGGAATAACTCTTTCAAAGTACATATGTCATGGGAGTATTGCAGTAAGACAGATCTGAAACAGAATCCTTTAACAGGGTTCACTTAATTTAGAAACACTTTGTTGTACTTGTTCTGGATGAATCCTAAAAACAGAACTGCTACAAGAGTAAGAAAACTTTAATGGTCCCTGCTGTCGTGCCATACTTACTGCCTAGACCAATAAGCACCAAGGGGTGATCCAACATAGTCAGGTTGATGAGCTTTTTGTGAATAACAGTCTTTAGTTCACATGTAGCATACGAGCTAACAACTGTATCTGACAGAGTCCAGGCTGAGAGGAAAAACTTGGAGTGGAGACTTCATGAGAAGTAGCCAGGCAGTAAAAACGGAGCATATGTATGTATTGGCCAACCTTTCTTTAGTCTTAGACCCATTACACACTGCTGAAGGGTTCTCTTGGGTCATGTCAGCAAAGCACAGAACACAGTGTTTGGTCAAAAAATACAAAATGCATAAAATCCGTTGGTTGCTGAAACAATAATTTGGGTTAATTTCGCTGAAAAGCCTTTCTAAATTAATATTTTGGATGCAACTCAAGTAATTGCCATCCAAGCATAAGATATTTTTGGCGCTCAAGTGTTTAAAGTGTGTTTCTAGTATGTTTTTGTATTTTGTTTATTGTGTTCATGCAAATCTCCCATTAGAGGCTGTATTGGACTAGAACTTTAAATGGAAATTGAAGTTGACTTTTACTCATTAATGTTGCAATAAATATTGAAGCCAATAACTGTAAACTAAAGATTCATATGTCTGCTTTGAAAGATGAACAATGTCTTTCCAAAATAAAATACACATCATTTTCACAGTGGGACATTCACATAAAGTGAGACCTGGATTGAAAGTTAAACTCGTATTTGAGCATAATTTGAGTTGATAGTGATCACTGTCCGTTTACTTGCAATATGGCAACACTTGGGTTAAATATTTAGCTATGAATACAATTACAATTAAACCCTATAGTGTATGCAGTACAGAAAAAGGGAAATCGAATGTTATCACATTTTAAATGACCTAGATTTCTAATCACACCACTGTAGGAAAGCTTGTTCTGTATCCTCTCCAGTGATCACTTTTTAAATGTTTTTCCACAACATTTTCCTCAACATTTAACAGATTTTCCACCTTCATCCTTTTTTGAGAAAATCACTCATAGGAGACAATGAATTCCCAGACAGTAAAAGCTATCCAGAGAAACAGGAGACATCTCTCAACTCAGAACTGCATCCCCATATAACCCAGCATCTTCTCGATTCCATACAGTAGCTTATATATCAACAGGTTTTATAGAGTCGAGCCCTGTGTAGGCGGGTACGACGGTATCCAGTTAGTGCAGTGATAAACTTCACAGCCAAGGGCAGAAAGTTCACCACTCGGATCGGTGGCCTGCAAGACATTACTTATCATTGCTCTGCTGAATAACAGACCTTGTCCTTTAATGTGGGTTGTGTGATCACGCCAAGCTGCACAAAGCAGCCGTTCAACCCACAGCAAAGTGTGGTTTCAGAAGAATCCCTTTACCCCCTACCCTTAAGCCTACCCTCAAACCCCCTCCTTCCCTCGTGGATGCTGCCTCGCCATTTCTCGAGGTACTGCAGATGTGGAGTTAGTAGCTGGCACAAGTTGCAGTAAATGACTTTGTGGGCTGTGAAGCCTCAGTGTGGCAATCAGGGGTGCATTGGACTGGACTGCAGAAACTAAGTGGGCTGCTGCCAGTGCTTTGAACTGTGAAAATAAATACTGAATAGGTCTACGTTGTGCTAGCCAGGCCTTGAGTCCTATAGTCATCTGTCTTGGTGTACACACCGGTGTGAGTGTTTGCCTTGGACTTAAGCCACTGCATGTGGTAGCTGCAAGATTTTTTTCACGCTGGATCACACTTTGAGGGCGCATTTTATAAAACTGGCTGCCGAATATGAGGGGCAAGAATTCAGACTCATTTTGCACATGTGATAACTTTCCCTCATCTCTGCTCCCTGCCCTTTTCAAGGATCTACACAAACAGCCAGAGTATATATCTTGGTGTCTGGTAGAGACGTTTGTTTTAGAGCTGAAAGAGAGATCACTGGGATGAGAGGATGTGGGCCACTCAGAGGAAGAAGGCAAACGAAGCACCTGGGACAGGTTGATTTGGATGTTTGGACGTTGAAGGGGAACTTGTTCGGTGGCCAACGCTCTGTTTCTTCACAGAGAAGTGGAGAACTGACAGCGCTGTGCTGTCCGCTGTACAGTAGTTTTAAACAGAGAGTCAGACAGGAGATTGGATGTCAGAATAAAACATTTGGGGGAGGACTGAACACTTACAGGTCCCTTGTTGCCATATTTTGTTTTGTCTGCTGCAGTGTAAACCAAATTCAACAATCATACCACATTGAAAAACAGCATGCGTGAAAGGATTAAAATCTGAATCTTTAACAAGGAGTCATGTGTTTCAATTTAACAAATGACAGGGAGGATTATAGGGTATTCAATGCATACTTTGCACTAAATACCCTGCTCTTAGTTTTGATTGGAATATCCCCTCTGCATTCAGATGTTAGTTTATTCAGTTTGGTAGCTCTCCACAGGCTGAGGAACTCTCTAGCTTGTTATATTAAGTGCACACCTCGAGTTTGTATGATGGTTTTGATTTATTTACCATGCTATTGCTCTTTCCTTCTGGCCCCTTTTCATTCATCCAAAAAATGGATTTGCTGAGTATACATGTACTTTTTAATTCTACTTTCGTATGCTGAAAGACATTCACAGTTGGTAGTCAGCCAGCACAACCACATTCTTCTACTGCTGGCCACTAAACAGCTTTGCCAGCGCAATTGAAGTAATCCTCAACCCAAGTCCTCAAAACTGGCTTCATTTGAATTTAAAATGCAGCTGGATATGCTGGCAGCTTACATGTTTAAGTTCTATACTAGTGTTTAGTGATGCATTGTGTCATGTGATCTTCTCTCCAACTCAGCTTTTTTGTGTCTTTCTTAATCAGCTCTTTTCTGTCAGTTTCTTTGTCTTGTGGAAACATCATAAAACATTTTAATTGTTTAGTATAGTATTTTTGTTCAATTATGGAATAAGCATTTTGGAAATTCTACAGCACTTCTAATCTAAAAGTGAAATAGGCACTATTATCCCATTTTGGGTTGCTATTGTGGTCCAACTGCAAAAAAACATGAAATGCAAAACACACAGTGCCACAACTAACTGTCACGCTAACTGTCCCTACATGCATGAACGCCCTCTGCAACGTAAGCCACAATCTTGCACCCACTTTTTCCAAGGACATGAACGTTATCCAGTGTACCAGGAACAGTGATTCTGTTTTGCATGTTTCCATCTCACAACAGACGCCCCTCAAACTCTGATCTGTCACTGCTACTGCAAAAGAATGCCAGCATAGAGCTTAAATGTCACTTGAGAATCCTGCTTTTACAGTCCTGCCAAGAAAAGTCATCAAGTTCAATCAAATGCTGATAGAAAACAGATCAGATCCTAATTGGACAAGTTCACATCAAGATCCTGATGACATTTTTCGGTACAAAAGATACAGCGGGCTGCTTTGAGAAATGTGCTTTTGGTGCGTTTTGCTTTGGTCAGATTATCGCAGCTGGCAACCCTTTTTCCGGACTTTACTCTTTCCCATCTGTCTGGAATAGACTTTATCCTCTTTTTAGCCATGTGCCATCTTCTGCAGTAGATCAAAATTTAAAAATGTTTGATAAAACGGACAAGATAAGAAACAGGTGCGACAATAGTTTTATAGGCGTCTTTGTATATACATTTGGAGAAGGGTCGTAAGTGCCATCAAGAAGAGACAAAATGCTTGTTTCTCTGACATGAAGATATTACGATAGGGATAAAAGTACCAGATGTTAATAATAAATCTAGATAACGTCGACTGTTTCAGTACGGAAATTTCACAAGACAGATTTTGTTGTATTCTCAGAGGTACCTGAAGGGAACACGCCCATGTGCAAAAAACATGAATATAAATGTTAATTCTAGTATAACTAACTTTGTGCCAGGGCTTGTCCAAATTACAGGGCACCGAGTGCTTATATTGTCTTGGAATGAATGGCCGAAACAGAAATTTTGAAATTTCTTGGTTTCTGGGGTTTTGTGTTAGATATCAACTCAATATACATTATTATTTAATTTGGAGAAAGGAAGCGAGCCAATCTGAAGATAAAGAAGTTACATTTACTTAATAAATTACTGGACACAGTAATATGGAACTGTATGCTCAGGTACACTAAATGTTCTCTTTGTCTTAAGGATGATGGATCTCGACAGTAAAATGAAACTTCTGATCTGAAATAACATTATGTTTAACTTTCATAAATCCCCCCCCAAGGTTATCGGAAGGAAAATGCACTTGCATATGTTTGATTGGACAACACTGCAATGCGTTGCAGGATGACATTGGATTTCGATGACAGAGGTTGAGCCAGGTTCAACTTAGATGACCCTGCATTTCTTTTGCTGGAGACTCTGCTTTGGCACACCCACTACCTCAGTACAATGGGTAAGTGAAAAGAACAAGGTAGGTGAGTTTTTTCATGCTGTCTGGAAACAGTCCGTTACCAGGAGCTTTTAGCGATACCTCAGCTGTTTGTCTACGGTTTCTGCTGCTCATAACATTAAAACTATCAAGTCCACACTATTCATCGCTTGGTCTTTACCTTGAATTGCACTGGTCTGCTCTGGTCTTGGTTCTGTTGCCTTTAAACTAGGTCTTGGAATTGGTGGAGGTGTCTTAAGATGTGCATATTTAGGTATAGAATGCCACATCCCTACTTTCAAACTTAAAAAGAAAGAATGAAACAAGCTGTCGTCTTGAAGAAGAGGAGCCCAATGTGGTTCTCTTATACACTCTGACTTCATACAGTGATTGGGGACACACTTAATGTGGTTCATTACAAACAGTGATGGCTGGAAGTGGGGAAGGATTGAGAAACCTGATTCCGGCATAACAGTAGTTTACCAAACCCTCTTGTCTGTTTAGAATTGAATCAGCAAGCAGCTGTTCCCGTGTTGAGTGACTACTCTTCAGCAGACCGTGGTTGTTTTGCTTGCCTGGTACAAAGTGCCAGGCAACGTTTGGCTGAACTCATAGTGCCGCTAACCCTCTGCCACGCACGTGTCTTTGATTCCTATGTAAGGCTTGAATAGCAACATCTTCTTGACATCGCAGATGTTGGTCATTAATTGCACATGTTTGTCATCCTTTTTTTTTCTTCATCCCACATCCTAATAGCTCTTGAACTACCTTTTTTTTTTAAATCACTTACGTTT
The DNA here is from genome assembly GCF_021292245.1 of Micropterus dolomieu. NCBI lineage: Eukaryota > Metazoa > Chordata > Actinopteri > Centrarchiformes > Centrarchidae > Micropterus > Micropterus dolomieu. Next base: position 29,214,265 of record NC_060168.1, on the reverse strand, counting down.
CCTTAGTTTCTGGAGGAACATCTGAGAAAGTGTTAAATGATTTAGCGCCTTGTTTAAATTACGCTCACATGGAAAGGGGAGTATAGTTTTTGTCCTTGTGTGAAAGTTATGCTTCTCTCGATGATGACTAACGCCCATGTTACAAATACTCGTTCTTCAACTTCTGCCTGAACAATTAATTACAAAGACAAATGATATAGGTAGGCTTTCATGGCGTTGCCTGTAAGGCTCCTGAGACATACTCAACTAGATTTTTTAGTCTAATTGGTTCATTTCAGTGTCTTTCTTAGGTTTTTGCTCAATTGCAAACACTATCTAACAACAGGTAGGACTTTTAGGATATTTATGTATGCTTGTTGTTAAATATTCACACAGTTTGAGGTTCTTATTCTTGGACTGAGAGATGTTTGTTATTCCAAAGAGAGCTGGGGCATATTTTTCTTATTATCATTATCCTACTGGTTGTGTTTACAAGTTTTGCATAATTGGCATGAGGTATGGTTACTTGAGACAACGGCAATCTAAGAAACTCATACACACTGTCTGTTTTAGTCTTTGTCAGGGAGTCGACGCACACGACTGTATTTAGTGTAATGGAAGCAGTACAAAAGTAACTATGGCGCATTTATTTACTTGGGTTGAAATTAGACATTTTCCAGAGGAAGGAAAGAGCATGAGAAATCATAGAAAAGATTCAAAACACATGTTTTACTGAGTAGCTCTGCAGAGAGAGGCCTGAAACTCGGACAGTTGAAGTGGTTAAGAAGAATCACATCCATTTGCCTTAAGGATGAGAGCAACTTTAAATGACTGGGGAAATGTGGACATACTTTATAAAGAGATTATATATTATATACATCCTCACAAACCAAGTGAAGACATTCAATAATGTATAAATCACAAGTACACAGATACAGTAAATGTGTTTTAGGTTGTAATATTTGTATTTAATTCTATTGTTATTTCCTTGTTTCCTCACTGTATTATGACCGTTTTGTGGATACTATGTGCCTTTTATTTTTTTTTATGCTTTGTATAGTACATGCTCATAATGTATACTGTCACTTAATACTAATTCATCTGTTCTTGTACTTCTACTGCTTTGACAATTCAGTTTACATGCATGATATGAATAAAGCGTATTTTATCATATCTTCATTGCTCATTCTAGAAATGCCTTATTTTCCTTTAACAAAATGATAAATTTCTATAAGAAAAACATTGAGGCACCTGGATATGGCACTCAGTCAGTTTGAAACCAAACTGCATTCATTCTCACCTGTTAAGGTTACTCACCCTCTACCGAAATAACAGATTTACCATACCATCATCCTGAATATGATTAAAAACAGACGACTCAAAAATGGTACTAATAGTAATGAGCACATAAGCGTAGTCAATGAAGCCATGTCTGCATGGAACGGGGATTTCTCATAATTGCTCTTATACATTAATTAAATCCAGCAGAAAAATCTGCCATGTCAAATGATTGAATAATTACTAGTTCACCCCTTTTGTCTATACTATTCCCAGAACAGGCACATATCTACTGATAATTACTAATTCTCATAGCTTTTAATAATCAAGCTCCCACTGTTCATGCAGACCTTTGTCTAATGTACAGCTTCATGTTCAGTCCTGAATTCAGGGGTCGCATATGTGATTCGACTGTTGCATGTTCAACAGCAATATGTCCAAACCATTTAGTTGACTATGTTTCTGTGGCTTTTTAATTTAACATATTTCAGTCATGGTGCATGTTACTGTGGTTTTAAAGTGATTCCGAATGTCACACCAGATACTACTTTAGTTGGACATTTGGCTTTTTCTGTTCCAACATTATTTACTGGCATGGTAATGCTGACAAGTTCTGATTCAGCTGTTTAATAACAAGCTGCATGTACAGTAAGTAACATGCCTTTGTTAAACCACATTAATGTAATTCAGATTGGAACTGAATTGCTGCACACTCTGATTGAAAACATCAGATCTGTGTCGCATATGAGTGCAAAACGAAAAGTGGCACATTTTATGAAACAGTGTAAAGTCTCTTGGATGAGGGAATTCTAATATCTTCAAACAAGTCCAGTTGCCCTTGATTTTAACCTTATTTGGATAATCAGAGAGCTGTATTTGTATAAATATTTCTTTTAGTTTCCTTTCCACTCTGTTTTCTATAATGAATACATTCGGAGCATATATGATGACTGTCTGGGACATATGGCAGCACAAAACTCAAAGCTATCGCAATTATGACACTACAACATCCAATCCACAATAGGGGCACCTGTTAGCCACCATTTGAAAGCTTTTGTGTCCTTTTTGCCAAACAAAGTAATACAGTCAATCTTCCAGCTATGGAAAATGGATTAAGTCTTATTCCTTCGCAAGATTCAATCTTCTGCCTTGAACCTGTAATGGTAATGAAAAACACTTTGCCAAACTCTGCACCTCTGTAAGATTGTATCCAGCAGGAAAACCAAAAAAAGGCTGTAAATCAATGGGTTCGCAGCAGCCATGCAGTCTGTGATAATGCAATTTAAAACGGTTGTGTGGAACCACCATGATCACACACAAAGTAGAGGTGCTCAGAGCCTTTTCCCAGATGCCTCAGGTTTCATGACTGGACTCGAGACACACAGGCTCAACCTCTTTTGACACTTGCACTGAACTGCACCAATACAGACCACATAATTCCTGTTTATATTATAATTTCCAGCTCTGTTCTACCAGAAACCCATTCAGTAAAGTTCAGGTCAATTTCTGTCAATTTCATCATATGTGCAACAGCCCTATGTAAACTTGATGCAAGAAAGGAAAAGACTAAGGTATTCCATTTCCTGTTTATACAAACGTATATGCAGACCTTTCATTTTCCCACAAACTCTGTTTTCTTGGAGGCCATTGGTTTTCTTAACTTCCTTTCCCTCTTAGAAGCTCAATCCTTGACGGTAGCCTGACTAGATGCAGCAGTCATTGGATTATCATCTGTATCTCTCTCCAAATTAAATTTGCTGAAAGGAACAGTTTGACAAATTAAGTTGGAAGCAGCTGGCATTGTGATGAGGACACTGGCTTCCTTCCCTTGTTCGTTTGAATGGGCGCTAGCACAGAGGCGGGCTGTCCTACTGCTAATAAAGCAAAGAGAGGCTGGGGGTGGAAGGAGGTCACTGAGACTTGAAGGAAATGGGGCTCTCGAGAAACAAATGGAAAATATGTGCTTTAAATCAGTGTTTGAGGCAACAGGAGAGGGCTTGGAGCCAAACTATTGTTTCAGACTGTCGTTGCTGTCTTCTGTTTTTTCTTTTTCTTCTGTTTTTCGACGAGAAAACCGGCTCTCACACTGTTGATTTGTCTCACAGAGACTGAGTCCTCAATGCTTTTCTAGCCGCTCAACACACTGCTACACCTCACACTGAGGGATGTTAGAACAACATTAGGCGAGTTATATCTGCCGCCATGCATGAGCCCTGCGCTGTAGGTCACCAAAGCCTTCTGTGAATCAGGGGATTGATCAGGTGGTTATGTAGGCTTAGCTAAATTAAAAACTAAATATACTCTCTGAGAGAGTAAATGGCTTTATCTGAAGCCAAACCAGCCGTGATCCCATGAACTCATTATTCACAAAGCGCATGCCTGTCTGCGTGCGATGCCATAAGGACACACGCGCCATACTCTGCTCTGTATGTGTGTGTGGCACCCCCTTGTACAAAAATAAAGCTTCTAGTCGCTGTGCTGAATAGGAATTGTGTGCTCATGCTCACTAGGGGATTTCCTGTGGTCTAGTCTCCCAATATTGCGGGCTGGGATAAACCCTGATCAGGAGGCCCTTTACAATGAAACATGTGAAATCCTTGGCACGCCGGCTTAGTCTCAGAGAATTGTGTCAAAAACATATTGTTTGGCTCCAGCAAAGAGGGCAATAAAGACAGAGCATTACTCCAGTGATACAGTAGAGATGCATCACGTGCAACGGGAAACACCTGGTGCGTGCAGACTCCCTTGGGAGAGGATAAGGCGAAGAGCGGAGCCAGGGTCAACAGGTGGCTGTGAATGCACTCCAGAAATGGCCATCAAGGGTTGCGTGTTAATGAGAGACAAGTGCTTTTTCTCCTCTGATTGACTCTCATTTTGAAACAGTCACTTCTGGTTCTCATTCCACTCGAGTAGTTAACCCCTCCACGCGTGACTTGTGGAAAGGGGGCCTCACACAGATTTAGTTAATGGCTCCTTCTGCTGTCTCTGTGATGTTAGTGCTTGTTTGGTTTCAAAGAGGTAGAATTAGTCTGTGTTCCCATGAATTTGGAAAAGACAAGATGTGGCTCAACCCTTCTTTGCAATGATGTGTTTGATTCCACACTGTCTTACGATGTTAGTTAACTCCGCTTATTAAGACAAATGACAGACATAACTTAGCTAAACCAATTAGCATATGAAGGAAGAATTATGCTAAATATTAAAGAGGTGGTATTATGCTCGTTTTCAGGTTCAAAATCCTATTTAGGGGTTGTACCAGAACAGGTTTACATGGTTTAATTTTCAAAAAACACCATATTTTTTGTCATACTGCACATTGCTGCAGCTCCTCTTTTCACCCTGCGTTGAAGGCTTCGTTTTAGCTATGGAGTGATACATCTTGTCTCTAAATGATCTTTGTTGGGAGTTGCACATGCGCAGTTTCTACTAGCCTATCAGAAGCAGAGAAGGGTGGGTCAGCAAGAAGCCGGTAAACAGCTTTGATTCAGCTGTAGCCTACATGTTGCCGACCAGCTTGGAAACATGGACTGGAGCACGAGTTTCAGAGTGATGAGTTATTAATCTGTAACAAAAGTATTTTTAATACTAAGTTAGTAATACTAATAAGTTTTAACTAATCTCTGTCTCTACATCACAGTAAAAACTTTATGTCCACTGACTGCCTGGAGGGTAGTTAGTGTTTGGAAGGGAGAGGAGGGGTGTGCTGCAGCTCAGTGTTTTTCCACCAGTGTTTTTGAGGGCGTGTCGGAGTAGCCACTTGGTTTAGCTTTCATCCCTGTGTCGTCACAGGGATTAAAAGGGAAAAGGCTGAACTACAAACGAGCTGTTATCAGGCAGTGCAGAGCAGAGTTTTCCGTGGGAGACAGGAACTCTCTTTGGGGTAGACTTTGGGCTTTTTCACTTTGCAAACCTATTACATGCACAAAAAAGGTATATAACTAAATAAAGAAGGGGGGAAAAGCCAAAAAGCGTAATACCACCTCTTTAAAAGTATAAGTCAATCAGTAGCCGTGTTTCCATCAACGTTTTTTTATGCGCATTTGAAAGTATCGCAGTAGAAAAAGTTGATGGAAACGCACTTATTTCACATTTACTTTTTATTTCTTTTTGCGACATTTCAAAAGACAATAAGATAGAAACATGGCTTGTGGCTCTAATACTCTCTCATTTTAGCTTTACCAAAGCTTTAGACAGTTAAAGCTAATACTGTCATTAATATATAGTAAATGGGATTATTATGAGATTTGTGATATTAGGGAATCATGTAACCCTGCAACACAAACCCTGAGAGTACGTGAAAAGCATAGATGGTACATTGTGGTCCATTATATTTCCCACCATAGACTACATTGACTTAACCATAACACAATCTTAAGACATGGCAACTGTCTCTGACAAATATTTAATGGAACCACAAGCAAACACAACGTGATTTAAAGTGGAAGAGGAGAGGTCAGAAGACATACCGCATGCATATGTGACCCCCCCCACGCAAACTCTATCCCCAAAGCAATATAAAACAAAGCTGCTGAAATGTTAACGGCAAATGACTTCTTGAACACAGAGTTGGTTGAGACTCCACAGTAGGCTACTGTATTGCACAGCGGTGGGACCCAGTGGGACAACTGCACTTTTTGGAGTTTTTCAGACCATCCAAACTACATTTCCTCTGTGCTGGGTCAGTTGAGCGTGAGATGATGGAGTTTCGTGGAGGGCCTTGTTATTCCTGCAGTTATTAATCTTTACTTTGAACTGAAACATGATGGCGAGACTGAAAGGCACTTGTTTGCTTTTGTATGCCACATGTCAGATATTTCAACACGTACTATACTTTGGGCATTTATGGTCACTGAAGAGTTGGTGGAGCTGAGGCTGCACTGATTTTGGCTCCAAAAAGTTGTTTGGGAGTTTATTTGAAATGTTTGATTGATTTAATTTATTATGTCAAAAATACATAAGCATCAGAGTCATGTAATTTCAATAGTGATGTTTGCACACAAAGTAAAAATTCAAGTTTGTAGACATTTAGAACACTGTTCATTTTATCATTTTGTTTGTTATTGTTCAGGAATTTTAATGAATTAAAATTAACATAGAAACTACTGTACTTCATTACCAATACTCATAAAATATACATTTTCTTCAGTGTTTGGGGGTATATTAGAATTCATCTGTTATTGTTTGATGGTTTGATTGGTCTTATTTAATTTTATTGTAAGTCAGAGATTGAGCAGAACCAGAGATGCTCACATCTCTTTGAGCTAGAGTCCAAGTCAAGTCTCAAGTCTCTCGTGGTTATTACGAATGCTTCAATCCAGGTTGCTAATAAAACTGCATAGCTATAAGGAATTCTGTAACTGTAACCTGTTTTTCATTTACAGAGCACAACCATGTAATGTGCAATGCAATTAATGAGAGCTTATTAACTACTGTCAACACATCCCCCAGACTCTTAAACCCAGTGTAACGTTAACTAAATAAAACTGTGAACAGACACAACCAACAATAAACCTGTAACCTGTTTTTAACTTAGAGAGCACAACCATGTAGCCTAATGTACAATGCGTCTACAATTAATGACTTATTATAAGCGTATAAACTACTGTAAGAAACCCTGTTGACTCTCAAACCCAGTGTAAGTTATAACTAAATAAAACTGTAAAGTTACATGGTCAACAATAAAGCTGTAACCTCTTTCTAGTCAACGGTAATAATTAATGTGATAGTAACTAGCGTGACGTAAACAATCACGTTTTTCGACTACCACAAGTTTGGAAAGTAAACAAACGCTCATTCATCTTTTCATAACGAACGAACGACAGTCGGAGTAAACCTCTCGTCGGTCGTAGCTAAAGCAAGAAGCAAGCTAACGTTAGATGGCCATGGAGCTAAACATGTTTACTCACCACAGGTTACTATCGTATTTGCGTTCAGCGCGTCTTTGTTTGGGTCTTGTTTTATGAAGTTTTAAACCCAAAGTTTATGATGAATGGCTCAGCAGCTGCGGGTTTGTTGTCCTCTCACGTGCGGCCGCACGCAGCAGATGTTATGTAGGCAGGTTATTGGTAATGGAAGGAGGGGAATAACAGCAAGCTCATCAGACGTTTCCTAAAAATAAACATTGTTCACGAGTCCCGCACATCGAGTCCGAGTCGAATCTGACGTCTTTTGAGGACGAGTCTCAAGTCGAGTCCACATCTCTGAGCTGAACACAAACACACAAACTACCACAGACAGCGTTCATTGCAAGCTAGCTTTCAGCTACCATAGAGTTGGTACATTAGCTGTTTGATGTGAACAGACACAAGTCCTTGAACAAGACACTTGACCCCTAGTTGCTCCAGAGGCATGCGACCTCTTACATATATAGCAATTGTAAGTTGCTTTGGATAAAAGCGTCAGCTAAATGTGATATAATAATCTCGGCTACGACATTCTTCAAAAGAATGAACAAGAAATCTCAATGTAGCTTTCCTAGTTAAATAAATGTTAAATAACTACATTTAAAAACACATTTTGATATTGTCTTTGAAGCACCTCAGCTCAGCCTAATGAGTTTCACAAACTCCAAATAACACTAGGCTACTGCACTATAATGAATTGAATCAATGAATTGACTTGTATTATCCCAGATGACACCTACAGATCCTAAATAGCGGGGTTGCATGTCAGGAGCAGCTGGCAGTTTACATGCAGACACCTGTGCGGCTTAAGCTCCGGTGTCCGGTTGAGTTTCATTCTCCCAGTGGCCCCGAGCATAGACTGATAAATGACGCCAGCTCTCCCGACGCATAGCTTACTGACACACATCTCAAACACATGCTGCTCTGATTTCACAGTGGAAGTGGCCTGGATAGACCTAGATTCAAAATAGAACGCTTAGGTCATGTTGCTGATCTAGGAAGCAGGACTAACGTGGTTAAATATGGATTTGCCTTTTTTTAAATGAGACTTTTGGAATCCTCAGTCATTATTAAATCTCTTGGCTATTTTTCTCTATATACTATGTTAGGGAGTGCAGATTCTATATATAGAATTATGACCTACACATATATTTTATATTTACCTAAATGTTGTTTAAATACATATTTGACACATTGAAATAAGACATCTAAATCTGATATAACTTATTTTTCACAAGCTTTCTTGATGCAAATACAGCCCTGATTCAAAACTATAAAAGTGATCAACGTAAACTACTGAAATGATATAGATTAAAGTTTAACTGGGAAAAAAGCTACTCCTAAAATTGACATGAAGTGGTCAGCTATAGAAAATACATATCACTTTATTGGAGTTGTTGAAACTACAAAAAACAGTCAGTCCATTTGCAGTGGTGTTACACAGTGATGCTTCTTTTACCTCAAACAATCCTTGGCTGACTACAGACCCCGGCTACAGAGGGGCACACAAACCCAACAACAGCAAAGTTTAATTTTGGCCTGCCATAAAGTTACTCACGGAATTAATATTAATTAGCGACGGCTGAAATGACCTGCCACCAGCAACAATTTCTTTGTTTTTGTTGTTCACTGAAGACATTTGGGTTTAAGATCAAAAGAGGAGTATGAGACAAGAGTTCAGAACTTCAGTTTTTATTTCCTGGTGTTCACATCTAGATGTGTTAAACAACTTACGACACATCACCCTTGGTATTAGACCACAGCATTCTTAGGTGAGCAAAAGTAAAGGAACAAACAATCTTAAGGTAAATAACATTTAGTATTTGGTGGCACAACCCTCTCTTGCAATAACCGCCTCAAGCCTGCGACCCATCGACATCACCAAACTGTTGGATTCTTCATTTGTGATGCTATTCCAGGCTTTTACCGCAGCTTCTTTCAGCTCTTGTTTGTTTTGGGGTGCTTGTCCCTTCAGTCTCCTCTTGAGGAGGTGAAATGCAGCTCTATTGGGTTAAGGTCAGGTGATTGACTTGGCCACTCTAAAACCTTCCACTTTTTCCCCTGATGAAGTCCTTTGTTTTGTTGGCAGTGTGCTTTAGCTCATTTTCCTGCTGCATGATAAACTTCGTCCCGATTTAGTTTCAATGCATTTCTCCGTAAATTGGCAGACGAAATGTTTCTGTCCACTTCTGAATTCATTCTGCTGCTACCATCATCAGTTACATCATCAATAAATACTAATGAGCCGGTTCCAGAAGCAGCCATGCACGGCCAAGCCATGACATTACCTCCACCATGCTTCACAGATGAGCTTGTATGCTTCGGATCATAAGCAGTTCCTTTCTTTCTCCACACTTTGGCCTTTCCATCACTTTGGTAGAGATTAATCTTGGTCTCATCCGTCCATAAGATTGTGTTGCAGAACTTTTGTGGCTCATCTCTGTACTTCTTTGCAAATTTCAATCTGGCCTTCTGATTCTTCCTGCTGATGAGTAGTTTGCATCTTGTGGTGTGGCCTCTATATTTCTGCTCTCTGAGTCTTCTTCCAACAGTGGATTGTGATACCTTCACCCCTGCACTGTGGAGGTTGTTGCTGATGTCACTCACTGATGTTTTGGGGGTTTCTTCACAGCCCTCACGATATTTCTGTCATCAACTACTGTTGTTTTCCTTGGCCGACCTGTTTGACGTCTGTTGCTCAGTACACCAGTAGTTTCTTTCTTTTTCAGGACATCCCAAATTGTTGTGCTTGCTATGCCCAATGTTTGACCAATGGCTCTGGTCGATTTTCCAAATTTTCTCAGCTTGTCAATGGCTTGCTTTTCTCCCATAGACAGCTCTCTGGTCTTCATGTCGGTTTATCCTCTTTAACAGGAAATGCAATCTTTATAGGTTTGAACCAAGGATGAAAACTTAGACTAGACATGCAGAGCTGGGCAACAAGAAACATCTGTCAGTCACATGTTCCAATAGTTTTGCTCACTTGAAAAATGGGTGGGTTCAAACAAAGGGTGATATGTTCTGAGTTGTTTAACACATCTAGATGTGAATACCATGAAATGAGAGCTGAAATTCTGAACTCTTGTCTCATACTCATCTTTTGATCTTAAACCCAAAATGTCTTTAGTGAACAACAAAAACAAAGGAATTTGGAGGAGACTGTGTGTATGTATTATCTACATATGTACACACACACACACATTTCATATATATATATATATATATATATATATATAGGCATCAAGGGCTGAGACAGAATGATATAAGTAACATTGTAAACAGAGTGCTTACACAGAAATACAAAACTGTAATAGGCCTAATGAGTCTTTAATATGTTTTTACGTGAGCTGCCTGTTGACAAGCGGTAATGATTCTGAATGTGTCGGAACAACCAGCAAGGAGATTGAACATTTTGATCATGTCAACACAGTTTAACATGAAACTCAAGTATGGTCAGTGCCCTTTGACGTCACTTTTCAATGCTCTGGGTACTCCTTTTGCAACATTTTTAGACATTTAAGGCTCAGCGGTCAAGTTAGCAACGCTTAGCAACAAAAAATATGCAACGTCCGAAAATAAAACGCTAGTGTTTCGAAACCGCCATTTTGAAACTGCATGTTATTAAAGTCGTGAAATGTTGCAATTTGGTTAGGTTCAGGCAAAAAAAGTACTTGATTAGGTTTAGGCAACAAAACTGCTTGGTTAAGGTTAGGAAAAGATCATGGTTTGGGTTAAAATAGCTACATAAGTCAGTTAACACGTAGTTAACTAACGTCACTTGTGTAACTTACGAAATTTACGTAACTCGCGTAACTTAAATAAAAATATTTACAGTAATGTTGGCTATTTGTTTCAAACAGGACACGAACCCCGGTCTTCTCGTTCAAAGTCGGGGTTATGGCCCTCCATCCACCCCAACCACCTCCTTACTCAGTCTTTTATGTTAAATATCATACCTACCTTTACTGTCAAAAACTGACGCTACTGGGCTTCCCCCTATGCATGGAACTATGACGCCATAGGGATCCCCGTGCTCCCCATCCTCAATCAGTCTCAGAGGCTGTGTTTGGTCCTGGTCTGTGTTTACTGGGATGCTGCTGAGCCCTGTTCCATTGCCCGCTCTGGTTGTGGTGCTCATTCCCGGCACTGTCCCCCAGCAGCATCCCCACGCTGGGTCACTTGCCCTGGGCCTAAAAACCTTCTCCTGGTGGTCCAAAGCTCCTGTGCTAGTGGTGTAAACAAACCAGTCTGGGTAGAGTCAGCTAATAGGACTGCTAAGTAGCTAATTCAGCTAGTAGAGTTAGCAACCTAAACAAGGTTTGGTTAGCACCAGTGAGCCGGTAACGTGACTTCTGTGTTTGCACAAGAAATATTAAATGTGTAACCTGTTTTGGACATCAGGTGCAACAGATTTCAAAATTAAAAACAAACAACAAAAAGAACCTTTCTAACATTTCGCTAAGAAATGACAACTTCCTGAATTTCCTGCCATTTATTCATCCTATTCAATGCAGCATTCTTGACCTTTTATCCCACATTTTATAATCCTTAATTTAATACATGAGCAACAGGAAATATGGAAAACGAAAACAGGGTTGACATGCAACGACAGCCCCTGACCAGACTTGAACCCACATCATTATGCTTGCATGGCATGTGTTTTAAACCGCTGGGCCTCCTGGACACCGCTTTTGATGGTTTTCTTGATGGAAAGAAACAATGTTTGTCTTTGATGACTTTGTATTTGGCATCAATAATGTATAATAAACGTGTAGACATGTATCCCAAAATGTCGTGTAATGCAAATTACCAGCCGTGGTGTGCAGAAATAGAAAGAAGAGCTCTAAAACAGCCTTATGTAATTTAGCGTCTGATTAAATCTGGTACAGATAACAGATAGTGATGAAAAATTATCTAACCCAAGTCAATATGTTCTGTGGTGACTTCCTGCACTTAACAAGTAAAGTTACACTTTGGGATTTAATGTAAGACTTCGTGCTGTCAGTTGGCAAAGAAAAAACAGATATTCAGCTATGAAAAAGTGTGACCAAGCCATTTGAATGGCATATCGTTTCAGCTAAGCTGTACACATAAGATAGAGTATAAGGCATATTCTTAAGATCTGCTAGCTAGGCTTGACAGTTAGGTATGTTAAAATTAAAGTAGCATGGGAACATTGTGATACAGTCATGAAGGAGAAACATTTTTGCCATGATTAAGATATCCTGTGTCAATCTGTCTCTTGAAACACTCGTATCTGGTTTTGCTGCGATCACTATAATGTATGGACCTGTCACCAAGTCATCAGAGAGATGTCAAGATTCCCCTCAAGTAAAGTAGTGTAGGACTTCAAATTGATAGCCAACTGTTTAGCTTTAAATCGGAAACACATTATACATTTAGCATATCAGCCCTACAATGTACTCAAAAGTTAACCAAATTGTTTTCACGTGCATTAGTACTGCATCAGTATTACTTTCAGTTTGTAAAAATACAATGCCGTCACACTCTGTAACTTTATCATCATGGAGGTCAAAAAGACAATTTTTTGCGCAATTCTTTCCACAAGACATAATCTTTGGTTGAAAGCTCTAAATAATTTCACTAAAAATTTGCTTGACTGTGGGTGAAAATGTTAAGCACAGACTTCTTTGTAGTGCTAGCAGACATTAAGGAGGCCTTGCAGCAACACAATCCAGTCAGCTATAAACTATAGAAAAGTAAGAAAGGGAGAGGAGGGGGGTGAAAGGAATTTGGGGGAAAGTCCCTTGACAAACTGCATTACAGTGAAAGGAGTTAACTGAATAGTTAGGGATGACATATGTGTGTTAAGTGAACAATTTTCTCTCCATATTATATATACTGTAAAAGGAGACGTGTATGCAGCAGTAGCAAACACAACCGAGCGACTCACAACATAAATTGAGTCAGTGATGATGTCATTAGATTCCTGTGAGAGCTGAAAACATAAATGTAACATAACACCGCATGAGAGGAGCCCCAAGAGTATAGTTCTTGTGTAACGTCTTAATTTCATGTTTCCAATATGAAAAGACAGAAAACCGTCCTCAAGGGTTTGGTCCTGCTGGATCTACTGTTCCAGGACTAAGTTAGAGCACATCTGTTTTAAATGGAGAGCTAAGACTGTGGCACATCATGGCTCATTATGATTTGAAATTAAATTTATAGAAGACCATATTTATTATGTTTTCGGTGTGTTTACTATATAAGCATAAATAAAACTGGAGTTAAAATAAATAAATGATGACCAAAAGCAGAGTATCTTGCTACTTACACTTTGGTGTTAATTCACATATCAGTCCAACTCAAACTATTTTTGTCCCACAGCACTGTCTACATTACATCAGCCTAATTATAAACTGTGGCAGGCAATCCAAGTTTTAAAAAAATGGGGCATCTACTCTAAGAAAATTAAAGTAAAACTCTAGGTTGAATTAAAAGTTCTTTAAAAGATCTGGAGGCAGAAACTTAAAAAAAATGGTAGCATTTCAGAGGATGCAGTCTTCTGTGCTTTGAGCAAATGCAACAAAATGAATCTGTAGTGCTTTGCAATGAAAGTCTTAAAGCAGCTATTATAGATAATTTTATAATAATTTATCAATATGAAAATATGAAAACAATGCCATGATGTGAAAGGGGTGGCCCATAGATGTGCAACTACATTATTAATAATTATCACCTGAATCTGCAGCTCCCCTTGGCTTCATAGAGCTCTTTAGTAGGGATGCAGCAATTGCACTATTAACCGCGCTTTAAAACATCACGGTTAATTAATTGTAAAGGCTCCACTACACCGAGTGTTTCTGTTGCAGGGAACGAAACTGTTGCAACATACACAAAACGAAAACAAAGTTACACGAGCGGTGCCGTGCTTATCAGGACATGGAGGCTAATACTGTACACTGGCTAAACTCTGGCAGAGGGACCAAACTGTGAAACTTTATTTCCACCAAAGAAACAGCAGAAGTCGGAAGTTGATGAGGGAACATTTCGTGTACACAAAGACTGACCATGGCGTTACTGAAGATGACGGATCCCCTCTTCAGAAACATGCTGTTAAAAGGTTGCTGCTAAAGGAGCAAATACCTACATCAAATATGATGCAACAACTGCGGGATCACCACCCAGCTTTGCATGCCCCAGGTAATACATAACGTGGCAAGTTGGTAGGGAATTAAATATAAACGCGTCACTTACAATCGATGCCGTAGCGGTGAGAGTCCAGCTTTCAGTGCAACATAAATGACCAAAGAAGTAGGGCTGCAACAATTAGTAATCGACGACGGTCGGCAACAGAGATGCTGGTTAAGGGAGAGATAGCATTCTTCCTATTAAGAAGTAGTCGCCTCCATTGACTGCCATGACTACTTGACTGTAATGGGCAATTTATACTTCTGCGTCAAATCGACGGCGTTGGCTACGGGGCTACGCAGAGGCTACGCTGTCGCCTGACATGCACCTCCTCAAAAATGTAACTACACGTCGAGTTGACGCGGACCGTAAGCTCTGTGATTGGTCGGCTGGGTAGCCTTTGCGATGCCTCCGAGCTGACCGGAAGTATCCCACGCTTTGAAGTAACATTAACTAGCGGCCAAAACGGCAGCTGTAACACAGTGAATCAATATATTTGACCTTCGCAACCCAAGCGAAAGGACTCGTTTCGCTATCAGAATGTGATCCATTCGGTCGGTAACATTTGAAAAGGCTACACCAGCCGTACGTATACCACCAGAAGTTAGCCTGCTTGGGCCTTAAGACCACTCACGAAGAAGAAGCATTCATGCAAGAAGCGGACAGCAGAACATTTTTTTGTATTTACAAGTTTTGTATGCCATTTCATCACTAAATACACTTTTAAGAGGTTTTGGGGAGAGAAATCAACTGTGTAGAATTTGAATATTGGCAGTTGTACGAAAGTTGATGGTGAATCAAAAAATTTGTCCAAACGTTTTCGGGGTTGAAAAGCTCCACAAGCGCCCATAAGGTTAGCGGTGCCAGCTGGCCGGCCAGTCACACCCACAGAGCCCTCTGGTCCCAGACCACTGCAACAACAACAACAACGGAAAGGCCAAGATAGTTTTAACGTTCCTACCGCTGTTATTCTGTCTTTACAATCTAAGTAATATTCATGGTTTAACATTTTAAAGTAAATTAAGAAACATGTGGCTCATAATGTAGCCTACAGAACATTCTCTGCTTATAAAACTTATAAGCACTTTGGAAAAATAAACTACAGAAGTATTATGAAAGGGAACTGTTGCTTTATTATTCTAAATAGACATTATATTGTTAGTGTACAGTTTATAGTACTTGCTTTTAATTTGCTTTAATTTATATAGTTCCAATGCAAAAATCTTTGTTAAAAAGTTAAGTTTTAAAGTTAAAACCTACTTGGCAATAAATCAGATTGTGAGCTTATAGTTTTGGGTGATAAAGCCTGGCTTTTATCTTGGAGCAGCCTCTCTATAGTTCTTTGCGTTCTTGGATTTGAGGTCTCATGGATGGTGCTGGCTAAGAGAATGCTCTTTTAGTTGTGTTAGCAAACACGTTGGTGCAATAGTTAATCAGTGAAAATAATCATTAGTTGCAGCCCTACAAAGCAGGTGCAACCTTTCCAAGCCACCGCAAAAGCAGCACCACTGCGCTATGAGGCCCATTATTTTCAATGGCTTGCGCCGCACACAGCGTGCTCGCACGCACGCTGCTGTTAAAACAGCTGAACTTTTTACCTACAAAATCTGTAATCATTGCATCCCTACTCAGCGTTTCCTCTAGGATTTTTTTCAGCAGCGGGGGCAGGACAAACAGGACAAAATCCAAAAAGAAACGTCTCCTCATTAGCTTAAAAGGACTAGTTTGCATCACTAATTAGCTTTACTAACCTCAGCTCCTAATGCTAATGTTAAGTTACATACAGAAGCTTTCCTGCTCAGCTGCGCAGTCTAAAGGGGAAGGGAGATGTTAGCTAACTTTTCCAGCAGGTGGGAAACAACAGACTTTTCTTGGTCTTGAGAAGCTAAACACACTGTAACAGACACCGTACATTTACTGCCAGAATATTTTCCTCCGCTCGCGGTCACTGTCACTTTCTGCCGCTCGGACAATCAAACACTCGCTACGCACCTCCCGATTCAGAGTTACGCTGCTCTTATAACACCATCTGTCACGTATGTTCTGCATAGAACGAGAAGAGGAAGCCCGACGAGCATTGAGTGCTGCCGTGCTCGCACAGCGTGCGAGTGAAAACGTTTGTAGTGCATAGTTTAATGATTGTGGGAAATTTTAGTAGTGGTGGTCGTGATGAATGCATATAGAGGAAACACTGCTACTTTATGTTGAAGTTAATTGTTTAACTGTCAGGCCCACAACTTTACTTTTTATAAACCCACTGTACCCTAACTACTCAGCACGAACCAGCAGACAGGCACAGTTAGCAACTAGCTGGTGAAGACAGTGGAGTATTTAGCAGATATAGAGCCAGATATTTCCCCCAAGAGTAGAAGGAGAGTGAATATGGGACTGAGATTTATCAGGTGAAACAAACACGACTCCAGATGAATGATAATGTTGCTCTGTAACTGCTGGATATGTTAATAAAATAATAATAATACGTTCACCATATAAACTTAAATAAATGAAACAAATTAAGTCTATATGCTGGGGACTATTTTCATAAACATTTGGTGTACTAGTGAGTATTTACAGTAACAGGATTGAGTCAAAATAAACTCCTACCATTCATTATAATGAGGGAACAAGTCACCCAGTACAACAGTGTGGCTCATTGAGTCTGACAAAGAGAAATAGGTTCTATCAGGCTTTGGCTCCACAGGCAATACTTGTTAGTAGGAGCAATTTACTGTTTGTTTTGGTCTTGTCATGGGATTTGTTGACAAGAAAAATATAGAACATTACCAGAATTGTTTTTCCACTTGTGTTAAAAAAATCAGATGGTACAGTAATAGACAGGTGTTGTGGTAACCCACAAGTCTCAACCGCTTCCTCTTGGTTCAGGGTTGGTGGTGTCACAACCGGTGCGTGTGAATAATTCAAATATGAGTCATCCTCTCTTCTTCATTTAGTCCCACAATCACCAATTAGAAGAGGAAAGAGCCCTAAAACACATAATTTTTAAGTCCCAGTAGTGCAGACTTTAATTTTTGCCCTAGTTAACCTGTCTACTCAAGTTAGACATCAGCGTACAGTTCAGAGGACGAGCCCAGCGGGAGAGCTGCCGCCACAACAGAGTCCTGCCTTTGAAAGGATTTGAAATAGTTCAGATGACACGGAGGGGGCAGGAAGTACAATAGTGATGGCAATGCTCTTTAACACTGTAATCCCATTGTCAATTTCAAGGATTAATGTTCTTTCATCCCAGTCAGTGTTTTTTTATGTGTGTATGAGTGCATGTGTGCGTGTGTGCGTGTGGAGGTCAGGCGGAGGTGTACAGGGTAAGGGACATGTTGGCAGTTAATGGTCGAACCAAAACAATAAGAGGCTCACAGTCAATTACGGGTCAGTCTCACTAAACCTTTAATAACGCTTGTTGCTGTGTGGGACAATTTCTTATGTTTTACCAACAATACTCTCAAAACAGGAAAGAGCAGGGATGCCAAAAATAGTGTGCAAGCACCAGATATGACCCCACAGGAAATTCTGCATTTTCCTCCAGTGGAGTTCCAGGGAGTAAGGGGCATTTAGTAAGGTATTTACACATGTTGGATGCAGCATATTAATAGTGAACTTAAGCTTAAGCTTTTGAAAATATTTTTTGGTTGCAGACCAGTCTATGTTTTAAAAGGAAGCGGATACTAAACCTGCACAGGGTCAGAAAGCTGTTCCAAAACCACAACTTGAGAAAAAGCTCAGAAGCTCAAAAGTTTTAAGAATCACACAAGGTTTCAAATCAGCTCAAGGTATAACAGAACATTATTTTAAAGTGCTGACTGCCAAATTTAATTCTCCAGGATCACACAAGAATCATTCCAGTTTATTACAACTTGGGTTGCAATGTTGTCCACTGTTTCTATTTGTTAAGATGACACAGTACTAAAGCAAATTATTCAGATTTGGAAGCCCAGCAACATTGCTACAACAACAAAGGATAACGAGGCAGCAGGACAACATGAACAGTCAGACGATCAGATACGTTATAAAAAATCATAGTATCATCTAAACATGAATGCAGCCAAGGCCCCATTTACACTTGGTCACTTCATGCATCAGAAAGCTATCCGAATTCTGATCGGGAGCATTTCATGCAGCCGTGTGCGTGTGTCAAAGTCACTTTTCTGAACCGACCAATCACAGCCTGGAGTAGCTGGGACATAAAAAAAAAGGCTGATGCACTCCATCAAACTTTAGAAATGTTGAACTTGTTGTTCTTTATGCACGGTTTTTATTATTAAGTTAGTACTTTGCATAAACAAGAGACTAACCACCTCGTAGAGCATTTTTCTTGCACAAGAACTTAATGACTGAAAACAACCCACAAAATGAGTCTGCTGTTTTGTCCAACTGGAATTAATATTAGGCTACTAATAGTAAGCTATATGTGTAGCCTAGGCCCTGCGATGGATTGGCGACCTGTCCAGGGTGTACCCCGCCTTTCGCCCGATGTCAGCTGAGATTGGCTCCGGCCCCCTGCGACCCTGTACGCAGGATAAGCGGTTGACGATGGATGGATGGATGGATGTGTAACCTGTAAATATATTATTATACTAACACATTAATTTACTTTTATACCTTTACTCCTCCAGGTTGTGGATATATTTTGTTTATCAAATGGTCAGAAATAACAAGAAAATGTATAGATTTCGGTCATAAGGTAACTTATTGCCTTTAATGTATGCATACTGATCATGCTTACTGTCGCGCGAAGTCACCCCCCAAAGGCCCATTCTGAGCCAGGAAAAACCCTGACATTGCACGTAGGCAGGTATCTGTTTTTAGGGGCACACGCGAGAGCCCGGTGTGGGTGTAGATAATGAGCAGACTGCAGCGCGCACAGAGAAGAGAGCGTCACACACACCTTTTCTGTTTTATTAAATTGCACACTTTTTGCGCAACGACATCGCGATTGTGATTAGATTAATCGTGCAGCCCTAATCTGTATGGATGAGGGTGAGGCATGAATCAGAAGACAGTTAAACTTCTGTCTCTTTCATAGTCCCTAAATGCAATTAATTATGTGTTTGTTTGTATATGTGTGGATGATTATTTGCTAGCTAGCTAGCTTAACTGTAACAGCTGTTAAGCTGTATTTTATAAAGATACGAGTAAGTATGAATGGAGCCTAAGATGGGCACCTCGGCAAATTTAACCTGTCTGTTTATTAGGGGTGGGAATCACCAGAGGCCCCACGATACGATATTATCGCAATACTTACGTTGCGATTCAATTTTATTGTGATTTCAAATATATTGAGATATAATGTAATTTATTACCTTTTTTCTCAACTTCAAATTAGGTCATCTAATCTAATCATCTGTTTATCTAAAAAGATCAATGTCTCTGTTTGTTCATATCAATTTTCAGTCCTCTGTAGGGTCCTGTGGAGTTTTCTAGTGGACCGAAAAAGCAATAGATTTTATTATTCTAGTACCAATAACTTAAAATCTCATGTGCAATTTATGATCGATACTTGGCGTCCATGTAGCGATACAGTATTGCCATGACAAATATCACGATACTATGTTGTATCGATTTTTCCCCCCACCCCTACTGTTTATGTGTACTAAATGATTAAGTCACAATTTTGGCCAACAGGTCAGCGACCAGGTCAAACTATCAGCGTCGGCTGTGATCTAATGGTGACATTAAACAAAGTCTGGGAAGGTGAGAAGGTATTGCCAAAAAAGGGAAAACAGCAGCTATTGTAAGCTCGGAGTTGAAGCAGGTGGAATAAAAATGCACATTAATTTCATTTTGATGAGTCTCTGGAACACATTAGGAACACTGAGGTAAAGAAATAGAGCAAATCCTCCATTTCACAGAGTGTATTCATACTTTAATAACAGCCATTGTTTCGGGGGCCAAGTAGCCAAAATAGCTTATTATCCAGCGATTCGGAGGGGTTGGGAAATTATTGCCCCGTCTGCGCTGCAGTCAACTTGCAATGATGAACATCATACAGATGAAAGGGGAGGGAACTGGTTTTGTCCTCAAACGAACAGGTGGAAACATTAACTGCAGTTGGCAGGTTGTGCTAACAAGCTGGAGGGCGTTTGGAGGCTTTCTGGGATGTGTGTGTCTGCACTGTGGCTAATTAATCACAGAGTACTGACACAGTTAAAATGAGGCAAATGACTGCGCTTCTCCAGGAACACAAAAATAAATGGGTGTGCGCTCTGTAATTGATTCCTCATTTTCACAGACTTCAAAAGCAACAGAGTTTTAATCAGATAACCGTTCTGGATGATTCCAAATTTATCAGCCAAATGTTATATTTACTCCTGGAGGAGCGCAGATTCTACTCTTGACAATGTTGGGAATATAATGACCTTATGCTAATAATGCGCATAAAAAAAACGACAGATAATACATTCCCCTCAGGGTTTTTAAAAATGCTGTTTTGGATTAGATGTTCTTTCATGTCTTTGGGTTTGTTTTACATTTATTCAAAAGTAAGCAAACTTTTGGAAAGTGGAATACTCTCACTGTGATGTAGAAAATGTTAAGCAAAAACTCAATAAGGATGGTCTCATACCACTTATTGAATTCCCACTTTATTACTCAGTTTACATAGTTTTACATGTCCGCCATGGCAAACATCTGACATCCATTCAAACTATTTAGTTAACGGGGATTTAAGGCTAAACAAAAGCTGTGGTGCAGAGAAAGGTTAGCCTTGGGTGTATAAGGCACGTCATGAGTAAGCACTTTTATTTCAATAGTAGAGATTTTGTAAAAGTGGGGATATATTTCATGATAATGTTTGAGATAAAGCTGGTTTGCCACAGTGTTTATGTGATCTTTATCCAACCAGTTTGTTTAATGATTGAGATTCGATTACCATGTTAAGTTTTTACAAAGCAACCCTTCTGCTGATGCGGCACTATAGTCAGTGTCCAGTTGTGCTATATTTATTTTTTGGAAGTTCCGCTGGGGGCCTGACCTAGATGAATCTACATCATCATCCTTATTATAAAAAATATTTTTGCATTTCAGCTTAGAAACTTTCAGGCTTCAAGGGCATGATTAATGATTAAGAAGGAAAACTTCTCATCTTTGAAGCTCTTAGGGAGATCAAAGCTATTCAGCTTATTGTTAAACTTAGCTGTGCTTTAGGATATGAACTAACACTTAACTGCATTAAAGAGAGTTGTGGGGAATGAAGAAAACTAGCAAGTGAAGTGTAAGCTGTCAAGAATGTATTTTTACACTATATATGTTCAGTTGGGTTTCAATAGAGCACAAAACTGACCTGACCATACAAATGTTTATAGTCACATATACAGTATTTCCTGGGATTTCCCCTAGTATATGATTAATGCCTAATTTCATCATAATATAAAATACAGCTCAGAATACTAGTATAGAAAATATTGATTCGAAACATCTCTTCTCCCAGCCTGTGAATTGACGCACACACACACCGCTGCAGTGCCCACATAGGTTGAGTTGCAATATTTTTGCCCTACTGTGTTGTGACTGGCTAGTTCTCATAACTTGTGATTGGATGCTGGCAAAGGATACAAGCAAGCCCATATACAAGCGAGCAGTGCTACCGAAAGGTGCTAACACAACCAAAAGCACCTGCAGAACAAACGCCAACCTCTACAAAGAACCCCGAGAGGTTGGAGACGTCTTCCCTTTCAACATCACTGAAGTATTAAACAAGATGGCCCAGTAAACTGTTGCTGATAAGCAAATTTACACTCAAAAGTTTTATTTTTAATGATATCAGACATAGGGTTGGATTTCGAGAACTGTTTCCAAGTTGGAACCGTTACCAAATTTCCAATAACTGTGGATTCATTAAGACACGTGCCTTTCGATTCTGCTTATCGGTTCCTAACTGTTTGCATATTTCAGTGGCACTCCCTATTGATCCGCAGTGAGCATTTTACAGTCCATAAAAGTTGCACTTATCTGCCAGGTCCTGCTACACGGACATAACGTCACGTCAGTTGTTACACAGTACGTCCAACAAAGCACGAAGAGAGTCCTTCTGGTCCATTCCTGGACCATGGAGGACCACAGCAAACACTCAAAAGTTTGGCTTAGCTTCACTAAAAAAAGATATCGACACAGCAAATTGCCTGCGGTAGGGATATTTAATGCAAGGAAGGACGCACCTCTATTATGACGAAGCATTTACTTCAACACAGCATGAATCTGAAGAAATGCACCGTGTTTAATGTTTTGCGGTCTCCCAGCTACAATGATGCCCTAGATACAGCTAACGCTAACAGTAGCAACGTCTCATGCTCAGGTACAAAACCCAGATGAGCCGATATTCACCTTTTATATTGAAGGGAAACGAATCATGTATAGAAGAGACACCCCCCTGATACAGAAACTCCTTTCACTTTAGCCATGAAGGCAAAGATAAGCAAGGAGAAAGTGGATGAATGTCACTGAGCAGTTAGAATCAGAATTGAGATTTGATAACAGGATTTGAATTGACCCAGAATCCTAAAGAATATTTATTCAAGCTGCTTGTGTGATATGTTTCTAAAAGCTTCCACTCTTTGTTAGCAGCACATTTAAAATAATTTTAAGCTCAGTGATTTGAAATGTAAATTAGATTATTAAATTAAATAGATGTTTTGGGGGTTGTTGTTAACTTCTCTACTTTCTTTTTTTTTTTTTTTTTTTTTTAACACAGGCTTTAATCTTGTACCAGATATTTTCTAATGCAGTTGCTCATCTTTTGTACAGATAATTATTCTATTTACTCTTAAGTAGTAAGTTGTAAACAAAATTGAAACAACAGCTTTTTTCCTCAGTAATCCACCATTGTGTAATATTTTAAGATATATTGTAGATTTAATTGCAGGCTACCTTACAATTTTTTTTAATAATACATCTACTGAATATCTGAAGAAGCATTATTTTGCTTTTTACAAGCATCCATCTTGAGCATCTTGGCCATAGTTTGATTGTTATGGCTGACCTGAGCTGCATGTTCTCAGTTAGCCTTTGTGTACAGAAACACTGCAAACCTCCTGAACTTTTGGACCCCTACATTCATTGCCCGTACTCTTGTTTAATCTCAGATTCATACAGTTGGTTTTCTTCCAAACCCATGATAACTAACAACAGACTCCATTAAGTGTTTCTCTCGTATCCACATAGTGCCCACAAGCATCCGCACTCACACTGGAATGTATTTTTAATCCAAACCAAAGGCTCAAACAAAGGTCTTTGTCTGATTAAACTTCATGACATGAGAAGTTTGATGGTGACCCTAAAGGTTAGGGAATTGAGATTGAGACTTTGAGGTTAGTGGTTTAAATCTTCACAGCAACTGGGCAAGGAAACCGTTTGAGTTTTGTATTATGAACTTTTGATGAAAATGTCAGTTTATATTATCTCATCACCCTTGTCTGTGGTAGGTTTGAACCACCACCAAGAACAGAGCAATTTAAATACCACAGTTTGAGCTCATTCTTCTCACAAACTATTTAAGTGATTGAGATCTGACGGTTTAGAGTTCCAAAAAGGGGATAAAATTACCGTCAAACAACAACTGCAGGATAATCCAAGTTTGATGAATCGTGTAGACAACAGGAAATATATTGGAAGTATAGTCCTGTATTGAAATTGGTCCAAATGTGATTTACTCAAATAGATAAGGTTAAGGATAACAAACAACAAATTTAATGGATTGAACTAATGAGCACATCATGCTGTTCTTTAAACTGTAAACAACCAAACCCATTTCACTCTTGTGTTGTGATTAAATTGCAGTATGTTCTGGGGTCCTAGCTTCTCAGATACATCAAACTGCTAACTGGCTACCAGCAGTAGCCTGATCATTCATTGTTCATCCATTCAGTAGCAAGTGATGTGAAAATGAGGGTGGAGTAAGTAATTTCTGAGACTAAACAATACCCTGTACAGCTATGTCAATATCCATAATTGCTATTTTTGCATCGTATTGTCGCTCTTTTTCATGGATGTAGCTAGGTAGCTAGATAGCTATTTAGAAAGTTGACCTTTTCATTCTTAGCTCCATCTACAAACCAACAGGTGAATATAACCATCAATGAGCACAACATCAGACCAAACTAATCAGACACTATGTTTGGTAGTCCTGTTTGAACTTTGACTTTCTGCTGCCATAAAGCTACATAGAAAAATTATATACTACAATGTAAATTTTGGGGTACACTCATCGTTTGGACTTTTAGATGGACCAATCTTCCAATCAACCAATCAAACCACTCTTTGGCTACCAAGTCCAGTCAATTTTATTTATATAGCCTAAATTTGACACCCTTTGTCCTTAAATCCTTGATTTGGATGAGTAAAAATGCCAGAATAAAAAACATTATAACAAGGTATTATCTACAGTATGACATTATTATCATCAATAAACAAACATACACATTTTTATAAGCGCACAGACAGTTTATCTTCATCCCCTCTAAGTTTGCCAAGCGTCACCCTTAAACCAAGGAGCCGTTTCCACAGGGCCAGATCTAATAATAGCCCAGCTTGAGATCACTTCCACATCTAACATTAAATGTGGCTGCAGCCCAGGTTACGATCATATCTTCCCGTTTTTCCACTATTTTTTGCCATCATGAACCAATCTAAACCAAGCTGGGGAATGTTCCCTGGAATGACAATTAAATGAACAAAGAGCAACCCGTGCAATGAACCAAAACAAAAGGGAAGAGCAAGCTGTTGCCAAAATCTATAACTGTGCAGCAGCATTTTATGCACAGTAACAAAAATGTTTTTATTTAACAAAATAGTAAGTGTGTGTTATTATGCGTGATGCAGTCTGAAGTGAGCCGGTGATTTCATGAGTCACACATATGAACAAACACACGTCACTCAGCACCAATGTGACAATCATTGCCTTGTTTTGTCTCTAGTATTCCTGAGTACTTAATTAAATAATCCAAATGGGATTAGTATGGAGGTCATTGAAGTCCCGTGTTCTTTGCCTCTGATGAAATATCGAGACACAGTGCTTCTTTTGATCAGTGCAATCAAAATCAACTTTGGAGTGGTCGCTGTGTGGGATCTAGTCCAAGAACAGAAGCTTCCACATGGCTTCATCTCCGCTGCGAGGGCCAAGGGATTCCCTTATTTGCCACAAAACGTGTTATGAGCTCATAATTATAAACTGTTCAGCTGTTGTTTCATGTGTATGAGGTAATAGGTTCTTTAATGACCAGATTTATTTAACAGAGGTAAGCTCGTTCTTGCACTAAATTGGATGTAAACCTTACCATCCTTCATTTTTAACAACATCTTATTTCCCCATCTCCTGGGGTGCATCAGGGTGTGTATTTGCCCGGACATCTGAGCTAATTAGTGCTTTCTTCCAGGATGGGGGGAGGTTCGGGTTCTCAATCTATAGCTCGATTCACAAATTTCACCTCTGGGGCTATCGTGTGTGAGAACCAGTATTTCAAACTTGTTTTGAGGGGAGTTCAAAGTTATTGAGAGAAGAAGGCGCTTTGTGTCTCCTTTCATCACGCTGAAGAGACTGAAAGGAGTGAAAAGCGTCACCATGACGAGCTCAGTCATCTGTGAAATTAAGTGCCTGTGCATTTTCACTATAATTAACATGTAGCCACATGTTATGATGCAGTAAGGTGTTTACGTAGTACAAGATGATTGTGTGATTTTGTTAAATTGTATGTGAAAACTGTCCATAACAGTTTCCCTGAGTCCAAAGTGATGTCTTTAAATGTCTTGTTTTGTCCTGCCAACACTCCAAAACCTAAAGCCATTTAGTTTTCAATGACATATAACAGAGAAAAACAACACATCCTTACATTGGAGAAGTTGTAACAAGTCAATGTTTGGCTTTTTTGCTAAATTAAAACGATTCATTGATTATCAAAATAGTTCCTGACAGTAAACTAATCAATTCATTGACTAATTGTCTCAGCTCTAATCTACATAGAAATGAAGATGTGGGCTAGTTTGACAGTCTGTGAATTTAAAGGTGTTTATGTGCTGGCTTATTGTATTTTACACGCAAAGATATTCAGATTAACGCTTTTGTCTGTAGATGTGTCAAACTCTTGTGTGTCTCACTTATTTAATTTGAATCATTGTGAAAATAGGGAGAATTCGGAACAGATTTAGACTGAAAGTAATGTCGAGTGTAACATTTTTTTCTTTTGAGGTTTTATGATAGAAATGTTTGGCACAAAATGAAACAATACAGATATGACACAGAGAACTTGGGCATAATGAAACGCTATGGGCACAATCAACTTTTATACAAGCACAAGCTCAGGTTAAGTGATGTACGGCACATCAAAATGAGACTAGAGTGTTCACACATGGTGGAGTAACTGTAGTAGCTTTTGATGTCCTGAGCGCCTTACAAGCTGATTAAACACAAGGTTTATGAGGCCTGTGAAATGCTGGAGAGGTCTCTCCACAGACCGAGCGGCATGTGGTGTTGCAGTAATTAAGTTAGTTGAATGTCCATCCTCTGTGCAAGCTGTTGTGAGGCAAATTTATGGCTTAAATTAGATCCACAGCTTATTACATCCTGAGTGGTATGGAGCTAATATTGCATGTCGAGTAAGAAGTCAACCAAAATCTTCTCAACAAGTGTATTTGTCCATATGGACCTGTTTAAGGCCGAGATGTGTTCCTTACACAGTGCAGCGCTCAAGGAGTTATGAATTAGCCCGTGACATGCAAACAGGTGCACATGGCCAGAAATATACATCGGCTAAGCTAATGTTTACTCTGAGTGAGTCAAACCAGGCATAATGATTATCATTCCACACCCTGTCCAAGATTCCTCGTACTGTATTAGCAACATTACCAATCACAACGTCATGCCTTATGTTGATATCCTATCAACTCGTTTGAATAGCATCAAGATGTGTGGATCCCAGATGCAGAGAGGGACAAATGGGTGAGGGGCTGGGGTCAAAAGGTGAACTGCAATCTAAACTTTGCGATTTTGCCTCATCTTCAATTGTGTTTTTTCTCCCCACTGTAAAAATTAAGCATCATTTCTCTTTTCTTTTTTTTTTTTTTTTTTTTTTAAGTAATTTGATGTGGAAAATGTGTGTCAAAGCTTGTTTTGTAATCAAAAACAGGTGGTTATGTGCTAAATTAAACAACAGTACTTGCAAGATCATTTGTTTATGTAAAGCAAACTCATCCTGTGAATAATATTAAATTCATCAGGCAGCGAGACAAACAAATAAATGCTAATGTTGTTCCATATCTGCTGAATATGTACAGTAGTGTTACAGAGTGGAAGTTCTTCCCTCACAAATGATCTTTGGTTTGTGTGCTGTCTGCAGTCCATTGTCTTTATGCAGGCAGGCTATAGACAAGTTGAATTTGGGCCCGTCATCAGAATACTCACAGAATTAATATTAATAAGCATGAAAGTTTCCTATTTAAACTGATGAAAGCAGCAGTCAGCACTAGCTTGGGATCAGCTCATGATATCTCTACCAATGTATAATGATAGTTACTGTGCGGTTGCCAAGTTTCACTCATTTCAGTCAAGTTGCAACCTCCAGAGCTGAAAAAGGAAGCCAACCCTGCAGGGCCAAAAAAAAATGCAGTTCCTCAAATGGTCACCTGAGGCTGGCTCCAAAATCGAGTCAATTACCATAGATCCCCCATTTAAAAATGCCCAACTTCATGGCAGAAATAAACATGTTTACAGCCTGGTATAAAAAACTATAGCTAATTTCCCCTCTTCATGACTACGGTATAAGGGGTGCATTTCTCACCTGTTTAAATTATATTAAGGCTTAAAGTTATGTATAATTAATGGCCATTATTCCCTCACAAAGACAGAGTGGGACACAAACTCAACACACCTCTATTCACTTTCCTTTTAACTTTTTGAGACATCCCCCACATGCTGACACGCGTAAACTACTAAAACCTGTGGTACTTGTCAATACTAAATGCTATGGGTACATTTCAGTTGGTACCCTATTCGTTATGTGGAAAGCAAATCATGTAATGTCTTAAAACCTAAATACTTCCCAAAACTGTGATTTACTTTATCAAGCTCCTGCTTCACCAAAGTGTGCATGATGACTTCATGACACAGTAACCTAAAATTTTTTTCCTGCACTTTCTTAGGTCCTTGGTTACCATTAGCATTCTCATGTGCTGACATTATCTCAAAGCAGGCTGACATGCCAAGCCGAGCTGCCACTTGGCAAGCTGACCAACTAACCCAGACCCGCCCTTGGCTCGACTCTAAGCTACCGGTGAGATTTACTACAGCCAGAAACCGGCCAGAGCTTTCAGCTTAAAGAAGAAATCACAACTCCCTAGTAGCTCAGTAGATACATGCCTCTGAGTTATGGGCAAAAGATAAGTATCTGAAAAGGTTTCTGTATTTTTTTTTTAAATCATACATGTTCACATTGATATTTTAAGAGGATTTCTCTGCCCCAGGGTTATTACATATTCAAAGAGCAAACTTTAAATTCAGAAAGGTCAACCACAAAAACTTCAGTTGGTGTTTCTGGGAAAGCAGCAGTACATATTACAAAACATAATGTATGGAGGCTTGAATACCCATCTGAATGTGAAGGATACTGGGAGAAGAAGAATACTGCCATGTGTCCTTCTATTTACTTTTGACAGTATCAGTCATGCCAACATCTTAATTTACTTCTGCACAGCTGGTGAAGCGGTTTTTACTCCCAGATACTGTACAGATTCCCTGGGAGATCTAGTCGAGTATCACTTTTTCATCTTAAGTGAGAAAAAGTGACTTAAGGATTTAGCTTTAATGCACAATTACCTGGTTGTCATACAGCAATTTGAAAAAAAATATGCTTCTGCTGCAGAGGAATGCTAAAAGCAGCACTTTCACAACTACATTGTTAAAGTCTTATGGCAAGCTACAATAATTTGGTATCACAAACGTGCTTTTTAACATCACGGGGGGTGAAGTTAATTATAAAATGGGTGAAATTGAGGAAGTAACGATGATTTATTGTGACAGTGACTGAGGCAAATGTGAAAGTAATAACGGAGTTCAATGTCAAGAACATGTCCAAGTTTGGAGCCAGCGATTGTGCTTTAAATGATCCGTTATCTCTGCTGTCAGGTTCACAGAGGGCAGGAGGTTAATCCAGATGATGGAGTTTTAAAGACTGCAGTCTAAACAATACACTCTTAAACGGTTTGCTTTTTATCTCCAGGTATCTATGCCCACATACTCAGCCTTCCAGAAACTCTCCATCTAAACTGAAATATTAAAACGGCTTTGTGCAAAGATGTAACGTTTGCGCAACAATATGATCTTTTTTAATTTTTCATTTAAATCATGTAGAATGATCCAAAACGCAACCACATACTTCACCAAAATCTAAGGATAATCACAGTTTCACGGCCTATAAATGAGCGTGAATGTGTATCCGTTCCTCATTCTGATGACTTAACATTTGTTAATTTATCTTAGGTGGCAAAATTTTATATTAGGCTCCCTCTTCCTCTCTCGTCTTGCCTCCTGCTTGCTCTTCTCGCTAACGTTACCCTTGACATTTTGGGGAGGTTGTGAAGTTTTTCATGGACTCCAGGGAAAGAACCACAGAGCAAAAAACAGGGAGGGCTCCTTCAAGGTGAGGGCTGTAATGTGTTTTCCAGAAGTGGTGAACTTTAAACTGTAAAACAGAGACACGGACATGCATAAGGAGGAGCCTCAGCAAAGTAAATAAAGCACCTGTAAACTAACTTTGTAGTTTCTTCCTTTATCATCATCAGCATTACAGTGACATTGTATCTGTACTGTCTTTGATCATTATTGTGTTTTCTTACTTTAAGTACAGCCTTTCCTGCTGCAGTGACCCAGTTTTTCCTCAGAGATAATTTAAGTATTGTTGAGGCTGAATGTATCTGCAGATCTCGATTAAATAATACTGCATATTCACTAGTTTTTTAGTGTCACTGCAAGCGTGGACACTTTAACTGCTGATCTGTTACTTCCAAAACTTCTAGAGATCATGTGTGCAGAGATTTTAACTTCTGTAACAGATTCTGTACCATATATGGAAGACATTCTTCAGCCGTCTGAGACTTTTTATTGTTAAGTCATGTTACTAACCTTAATGGTAGCAAACCATGTTTGAGGCAGCAGTTCAGCATTATGCCAGTAAATTGGTTATCTGCTGTTAGCAGCGAATTTAGACCAGACTTGCTGCTTCTCAAAACTCCAAAATAAAAACAAACTTTAAAACATCCAATAAGTGTGTCCAGGGCCTCATTAAGATAAAGTGTTGTTTGGTCTATGTTCATCCTAATAATTTGCATCCCGCTCTTTCTGTTCTTTGATTATTCGCCATTGATTAGATGAACCTGGAGTGATTTATCCTCGATTACAACACGCACACAGACGTCTGGACCCAAAGGCCATATAAGTAGAGACAGGAAACCATCATCATATGTCTTACAATCCTGGAAAAATGGCCAAAGAGATAGCCCAATTATTTAAAGCAGCAGATAAGGAGCTCAAAATGGAGGGCTATGGGGAGTTCCTAAATTTTACTTCATCCAAAGACAATACTGCAAAGAGAACATAGCTGGCAGAAAACTGCAGTGAACTATAATGCGTAAACAGGCTGGCTCAGAATGACCTTTGGGAGGTGACTACACACAATATTAAGCATGAAAGGCAGTTATGTGTTACCTTAATTGACAAATCTATGCATGTTCCTGTTATTTCTGACCATTTGATAAATAAAAATGTAGAGCTGGACTGAATGTCTTGCTCCGAATGTCTGCCGTCTGTGTGAAAGAACTGTGACTACTTTCCACCTGTCAAATTCATACACCAAATGAAATAGGGGCAGCAGGCCTCGACAATAACGGTGGCCCGATGTAAAAAGTAAAGTCAGGACAGTTGAACTAGCAACTAGCAAAAACATTCGTATTTTTAAAAAATAAAATTAGAAACTCAACATCCTGCAGTTGCTTTGCAGGTGGTGCGCACCGTTATCCAATCCAGAGTTGTAGTTACGTGACGTTTGGTTGTCAAATGTCATTTCTCTAATCTAAATCATGCGGCAACCTGTGGGTCTGAAAGAGAAAACATTCAGACGGAACTGCATTCTCTCTAACGGCCAACAGGGGGCGAGATTGAGTCTGTTAGTATGTTTTGTTTTAAGATAAAATCGTTTTGTGAACCTTTTTATTTTTTTTATAATTTTAACTATGATTACATTTTATTTTTTATTTTTTTTATATCTAGGATGTATTTAATAACTGATTAAACATGTTAACAGTAGGCCTATAACATAACTTATAAGTCTTTGGTTTTGTTGTGACACTGATAAATAATAATTTGGAAGGAGGGCCAGTAAAAATTATCATCGGGCCAGTAAATTTCAAACTCACTGCCCTGGTGGGGCCCTTTGCAAAAAGGTTTAACGTTGAGCCCTGGGCAGCATATAAAAAAAAGTATCAGGTCATTACTGCTGCTTATTGCCGTTACCTAGATAACTCAGTTAGCGGTGCAGCTAACATAGCGGCTCTACTAGCTGACTGAGACTGGAATGGACACCAGAAGCGGAGCCGGGTTGGCAGGGAATGAAACCAGGCTCAGCAGTCCCACAATGAAGAAGACATGGTGGGATTAGGAGGGACAGGAGAAGTGGTAGAGTAGCATCAGAGAGGTAGCGAAAGAAATTTTTCAAATCTAACTTGCTGAATTAAGGGTTTACTATGACCAAACCAGAGTTGGTGATTGCTGGAATAGTGGAAAAATTGACCACAACCGCTTTGGTGAGTTTTATTTTGTTTGAATGAAGTGTGTTTCACGGCGAGTTAACAATGAGTTAATGTCAGTAAATTTTTTGAATGTTTCGAACAAAAATTCTGGCCATATTTTACACACTGTACCTTTAAATGCAGAATGGGATTTGTCGTTTGCTGTTTGTAAACACACGATTCAAACTTCAGGAAGTTCTCTTTTCCATTACCGCTAGCTTCACAGCCCAGTCAAAACAATGAAGCTTAGCTGGCTTATCTGGTGCCAGCCACATGTGTAAAATATAGCGGCTGTGGATGAGAGAGGAGTTGACTGCTGGAAGCCAAAGATGTCATATTTAACAGTGGTGGATGAAGTATTCAGATCCTTTACTGAAGTAAAAGTGCTGCATTGAAAATGTTACTTAAGTGAAAGTATGCAAAAATAAATCAGGAAAATATACTTAAGTACTCAATGCAGAATGAAAAATATTATATTAGTATATAGTCTATTAGATCATTAGATTATTATTACTCATGCATTAATGTAAAAGTAGGATTTCACTGTTGTAGTTGTTGAGGTTAAATTATTTTGTATCAGACAGAATCAAAAGGAAAAGCAGCAAATCTTCTCATTTGTGAAGCTGGAACCATGAAATGTTTTCACAAGAAAAATGTCTTAAACGATAGTAGTTGCCAATTAAATTTGCTGGCTGTACTATAAACTGCTGGGCTTTAATTTATAACATAAAAAAATTATACTCTTCATGTGTTTTGTGTGTAAAAAATACTTTGTAGAGTAAATAAAATTAGTTAAATGTAATGAAGTAAAAAGTACAATATTTCCCTATGAGATGTAGTGGAGTAGAAGTAGACAGTGGCATGGAAAGAAAATACTCAAGTAAAGTACAAATACCTCTAGTTTGTCCTTCAGTTAATGTTTTGCTTGTTCAACATTGTCTGATAAATTGCTATTAAAAACACATAGGGAGGATTTTAATTGCTATATTTACTCTCCATTC
The DNA here is from genome assembly GCF_021292245.1 of Micropterus dolomieu. Lineage (NCBI taxonomy): Eukaryota > Metazoa > Chordata > Actinopteri > Centrarchiformes > Centrarchidae > Micropterus > Micropterus dolomieu. The sequence continues at coordinate 29,181,174 of NC_060168.1, read as the reverse complement.
TCATTATCACTTTGTGACTAGCTAAAACATCTTTGGCTGCCAAAAACTCCTCTATGTTCACTGTCTATAATGTAATTCATTTGGCATTTAAAAGAACTATTATATGATTTGCTTTCAGGAGGAAGTGGCCTAAACAGGACATGGGAGCGCATCAAAATCCTACAGAACTGGATGTATTGGGCTTCCACTGCTATTTTCTAATTGCTTACTGATCATTTTGTGGCAGTGAATTATATAAAATAGCCAACAGGAAGAAGGCAGAATCTAAAAAACAAACAAAAAAGCAGCCCTTGACTTTACCCCCGCAGAGGAGCTGGCGATCCACCAAAACTACAACTTGCCAGTGTTTGAGGGCATACCAGGTGGAACTTCACAGCTGATGCCAGGATGCAGCAGCAGTTATATTAGTGGTAAAAAAAAGTTTGTTTCACATCATGCAATATTTTAGTTATGTTTTTCATAGGCCTAATTTTATTTTCAGTTCCGTTTGAAGTTGTAGGACATGAGGTGAAGTCGCTGCCAGCACCTCAGCCAGAGGTTGGGGAGTCCTTTATAAGTTTTTATAATTGCAATGTGTTAGTTAAAACACTGGAATTGTTTGTCTTTTGAATATTAATCTTTATCATCAACAGATGGTGGAGCATGAGGATATAATTTCCATTTACTCAGTTCAGGATGAGGTAGATCCTTGTTGGTGTTACATTATGGATAAATTCACATCAGGGCCTTGCTATAAAAATGACTGTAGCAGAATTCCACTCCCTTATATGATCACCCCTCAGCAGCTGGTCAGTTCAGTAGGAAAAGGGAGAGAGGGGTGAGTTAATTGTAAAAGTTGTTTTTTTATATTGTATTGGATAATCACCAATCATTTGTAATTCTGGCCCTGAAGATACTGCTCCACGTTTTGAGAACATGGGGAAAATGCCACAGGAGATTACTTTATGCTCATCAAAAATACTGGGCTACAATCCTGTCCCTTGCAGCCCTGCCACTAGGTTGATCAAGGTACATTGGTCATCATCAGCCTGCACCTCGGGCTACGAAGACACTGAAACTCTACCCTACGGTTGGCTAAAAGTAATTTCAATACGAGCCATATCCTCTGTCTCCGAGCAGGATCCCATCATACTGACCTATAAGACAATCAATAGGCTAATTGTGAAATGATTTGTAACACAAGTGACCGGTGCATATTTTTTATACTCTATTACTTATCACATATGTGCAAACAGATAAAAAAAAAAATGTCTCTAGTTAAAATAATTGCTCATCAAAATATTTCAGCTGACTAAAGCCTCTCTTTGATGGTCTGCATTCAAAGGTACTAAGGAAACACGAAGAAAATGTTGAAGAATGTCTTAAGTGCTAAGTACACTTTTCTTATAGCGCGGCAAAGAGCACTTTGTCCCAGACTTCCTGCATCACAGATCGTGTACAAGAATGTACCACAAAAAAGCACAGTGCATTGCACAAGGTCTGTTAAAAACTTTCTGGATAGGCCAACAGATCCGACCTGTCTTGCAGCCCGCACTCTTCTATATACTATTGCACCAACATCGATTGGTAACTCTCTAAAGAATGAATTGGCCGTGGATAAAATTACTTTCTGTGTGGAGGAGCAGGCTTTTAAAGAGGTGGTATTATGCTCATTTTCAGGTTCAAAATCCTATTTAGAGGATGTACCAGAACAGGTTTACACGGTTTAATTTTCAAAAAAACCCCATATTTTTTGTCATACTGCACATTGCTGCAGCTCCTCTTTTCACCCCATGTGTTGAAGGCTTCGTTTTAGCTATAAAGTGATACATCTTGTCTCTAAATGATCTTTGTTGGGAGTTGCACATGCGCAGTTCCTAGTTAAGGACTACTAGTCAATCAGAAGCAGAGAAGGGCAGGTCAGGAAAAGGCCGGTAATAGCCAATGAGAAGCAGAGAAAGGCAGGTCAGCGAAAAGACAGTAAACAGCTTCGATTCAGCTGTAGGCTACATGTTGCCGACCAGCTTGGCAATATGGAGAAACTAGCCAGAAACTGCTGGATTTTGAAAGTATCCAACAGAGAAACTCCCACCCCTTCCCTTCTGGGCTCCTTCCAAAGCCACGCCCCCAAAACACGTGAACCGTTGGAGGACGAGCACAGTGTGACGAGCGGAGAGCAGCAGCTCACATCAGAAAACATCTAACTTTATCATTATGAAAATAAACAACTAACCCGGCTGTTAGTACTCACTATCAAGCTAGCATGTTATTATTGGATAGGTTTAAAAAGACCGAGTGTTAATCAGTAACGAGCAGGCTAGCTAACTGTTAGCAACAAGTAGCTGTGCTAACAGCTGCGGTAACACTGGGCAAAGGCAAAAACAGGCTGATACACATTTTCCCGTTTCCATCAGTTACACTACACGAACGTGTATTTCGTGTTAGACTCATAACATGTACGTTGTTTTGCATGTTAGAGCTTCCATGGTGACAGCATTATTGTCTCTGATGAGGACTGCACCCCAGAGCCAAGCAAAGACCGAGACAGGGGCCCGGGGGTCGAGGCAAAGCAGAGGAGGGAGGGCTGCCAGGGTGCGAAGAAGAAGAGGCAGGACGGGGAGGACGAGGTGCAAGCCAAGGAGCACATCTTCTAGGACCTGCGTCGAGCTTCACGCTCCAACAACAGCATATGAACAGGTATATCTATACATATATATTTTAATATTAGTCTATTGTCTCCCAGTGTACTTGTCTCAAAGTTTCTCTGGTGTTTCCCCCTAAGCCCTTTGACTGTCAAAAATAAAGTGCTTTATAAATGTAATCCATCACTATTGTTATTACTTTTTTATTATCGTTTACTGATTACAACAACTAACTACGGCTCTGCTTCAGCCATCGGCTCATCTGTGTCATGTACATTGACCTGGTGTGTAATGTGGACACAGAAGTCCTGTTAGAAAACAACAAGCCGCTGTTCAATAAAAATATCTGATCATGTTGATGAATGTTCTTTCCAATTACACAGATCTTTCCCATTTGGAGTTCTAACAACTACATATTCCTTTACAGACCAGAATCTGAGGACTGGGGACAACATCCAGACTACAGTGTTTCCATGCACCACACAAGGCTGACCTTCCTGACCCAGGACAGAGTAACAGACAGTTCATAACAGTTCAAACAGTTCAGTCAGGCAGCATACAGACAGTTTGTAGTGTGGCAGTGTGGAGCACTTAGAGTCGTGATACTGAGTTGCTGTTTCTGGAAGATATGCAACTGTTATCCTGATCCACCAGGACAATACAGAGGTTTAATCGTAGCAGGGTGTAAGATGTAATGTCACCAACTGCTACACAAATAATTCCCTCCACTGTGTGGATGAATACCTGTACATTGTTTTCTTTTTATGCCCAGGAGGGCAGAGAAAATACAAAGATATTTTTCCCTGTTCTGGATAATATTTACATTATTTTTTTAATAAAACATTGAAAATGATAAATGCCTTTTCTTTACACTTGCAGCATAAACAATCAAGCAACTACATTTATGTCTTATGTCTGAAATAATGACATCCAAATGTGGTATAACACTTGTTTATTATTATTATATACTACTGAAACTACAACCTATATCACAAATAGATAATTTTTTAAATCATCAATAAAAATAAGTATATACAGGAATCGACAAGGTGTGTCCAGATGTATCTTGACTGATTATGAAGACAGTTCAGACTTGACTCGTAGCATCGTATCGCTGCTGTGGAGATGATTAAATATATCACAGTCACCTCCCTGACATGATTACCACATTTCAAAACCAACCATATTACTTTTTGACACCTGACGGAACCCCATGTTGACGGGGATCATCAGGTCTCCTGGTTCTGCTTCTAGGCAGCTCCTCAGTAGTAGACAACTGGAGGAGGATGTCACTGTGGAGGTCTGCAATGTAACTGTAGTCCTTCTCCACCTTCAATGAGTACAAGCTCCACTTCCTGGACTTTTTGTTGTACACCTTGCTGTACCTGATAATACAGAAAGGAGGATCAGCTTAGTGAAAAAACACCTGACATTGTTCTCTTATAGAGTAATTAGTAAACTATTTCCACATAAAATGCAATAATACATCAGCACCATCTATGTGTATTCTTCATACTGTTTAATATTTTTTGACTCATCACTTATAAATGTATTGAGTAAAATGCACAAGAGTACTCATAATGCAACATACTGAACTGTGTCATCAGCTTTTCTCCTGGCTGGTCTGTGGACACGGTGGTTGTAATCCAGGGCAGCCAGCATGGTCCGGTCAGTGTACTGATGAGAAGCACAGGGTGTTTGAAGACTGCAGGTGACCTGAGGGCGCAGTAGAAATAAAACATACAGGATTTTTTACTTCTGGTAAAATAAGTAATGGCATAACACCGGTTACAGTAAAAGGTTTTCACACAGTAGGTTTAGCTACGAATAATGTCAAACTATATTATAGGTAGCTTATATACCAGAAACACAGATACTTGGACCTTTAGCCATCATTGTTTATGTACACTAACGTTAAAATGTCTTAACTACAAACACACAGCTAAATCATTTGTAAAAGAGTAACACACAGTCAAACAACGCCTGCAGACACAAGATAATTACACAAACAGATTAGATACAAGGTGTAAACATAGTATAATAAACCTACATGGTGAATAACTAAACCGGCGCAGTCTACACCTACATTGTCTTATCTAATATTAGCATTGGAAAACACAGCTTGCGCTGCTGTTTTCCAGCTTACCTACAGCTAGATATAATTCATCGTCTCTACTCTGGCTCCTACACCAGCCTGCACTCGTAGCAACCGTTAGCTGTATGCTAAGTAGCTAGCTACTTTTGTTAGCGATGAAAGTAACAAATTACCATCAAAATGATAAAAGCCAGATTACCTGTCCAGCAGAAATAAAGCCACCACGGTGTAACTTTTCAGCCCCTTGGTGTTCCTCGGTTGTCAGTCATTATCGTTCAAAAGCCATGCAGATATTACCTCCGGTCTGACCGCTGCGCTCGTCAGGTCTGAGCGAGCTGACCGGGTGCGCGCACGGGGGCAGTCCCGGTAGCAGCATGGCTGGTAGCAATGGCAGCGAGGGAGAGTGACAGTCAGCCAGCCAATCATTGCATTCGGTCAGAATGAAACAAGTGGCTGTGTTTACTGCAGCCCTGAGAGGACTACAGACAGCCGATTGTTACAGTGAGGAAAATAAGTATTTGAACACCCTGCTATTTTGCAAGCTCTCCCACTTAGAAATCATGGAGGGGTCTGAAATTATCATCGTAGGTGCATGTCCACTGTGAGAGACATAATCTAAAAAAAAAAAATCCAGAAATCACAATGTATGATTTTTTAACTATTTATTTGTATGATACAGCTGCAAATAAGTATTTGAACACCTGTCTATCAGCTAGAATTCTGACTCTCAAAGACCTGTTAGTCTGCCTTCAAAATGTCCACCTCCACTCCATTTATTATCCTAAATTAGATGCACCTGTTTGAGGTCGTTAGCTGCATAAAGACACCTGTCCACCCCATACAATCAGTAAGAATCCAACTACTAACATGGCCAAGACCAAAGAGCTGTCCAAAGACACTAGAGACAAAATTGTACACCTCCACAAGCCTGGAAAGGGCTACGGGGAAATTGCCAAGCAGCTTGGTGAAAAAAGGTCCACTGTTGGAGCAATCATTAGAAAATGGAAGAAGCTAAACATGACTGTCAATCTCCCTCG
>NC_060168.1:29080019-29175321 GCF_021292245.1 Micropterus dolomieu | reverse complement strand
AGATTTTGGGGAACAACCTCCTTCCCTCAGTTAGAGCATTGAAGATGGGTCGAGGCCGGGTCTTCCAACATGACAATGACCTGAAGCACACAGCCAGGATAACCAAGGAGTGGCTCTGTAAGAAGCATATCAAGGTTCTGGCGTGGCCTAGCCGGTCTCCAGAGAATCTTTGGAGGGAGCTCAAACTCCGTGTTTCTCAGCGACAGCCCAGAAACCTGACTGATCTAGAGAAGATCTGTGTGGAGGAGTGGGCCAAAATCCCTCCTGCAGTGTGTGCAAACCTGGTGAAAAACTACAGGAAACATTTGACCTCTGTAATTGCAAACAAAGGCTACTGTACCAAATATTAACATTGATTTTCTCAGGTGTTCAAATACTTATTTGCAGCTGTATCATACAAATAAATAGTTAAAAAATCATACATTGTGATTTCTGGATTTTCTTTTTTTTTAGATTATGTCTCTCACAGTGGACATGCACCTACGATGACAATTTCAGACCCCTCCATGATTTCTAAGTGGGAGAGCTTGCAAAATAGCAGGGTGTTCAAATACTTATTTTCCTCACTGTATACTCTCTTTTTCAGAGCACCTAACTTTTTAATATGCATTGGTGTATAAATACAGTTTCAACAAATATGACAAAAAGTGTTTCAGAAGCAACTTGCCTACCCTGCCTTTAATCTGTAACAAAAGTTTCTTTCATCCATAAAGTTTTAACTGAGCTCTGTCTCTACATCACAGTAACAACTTCATGTCCATTGACCGCCTGGGGGGTAGCTAGTGTTTGGAAGGGAGAGGAGAGGTGTGCTGCAGCTCAGTGTTTTTCAACCGGTGTTTTTGAGGGCATGTCAGACTAGTCGCTCGGCGAGCATTATGACGTATTTTCTTGTGACATCACAAAAAAGCGACAGTAAAGGCTGGACTCCAAACGAGCTGTTTTCAGGGAGTTCGGAGCAGAGTTTTCTGTGGGAGATGGGAACTCCCTTTGAGGTGGTCTTTGGGCTTTTTCACTTTGCAAACTTATTACATGCACAAAAAAGGTATAATTCAATAAAGGAGAGGGTAAAGCCAAAAAGCACAATACCACCTCTTTAAAGGCATGGATGACCCAGCTGAATGTCAATAAGACTGCCTTTTTTGCAGGTTTGGGTTTAAGAGATTGTTGGTTTAACAACATGACCAGATATCAATTAAGCCAGCTTTGAAGAACCAAAAACGCCAGACTGAAATCATCAACTGAAGAATGGGGCCCAGATTCAGTACAGCCAAATTACATGGAAAAGATTATGTGACAGTGTTGACGTTAGGCTTCCAGGCGCAAAACTTGTCACTACTCACAAGGAAGCGCCAAGCTCAGCATGGCGAGGAATAGGAATAGGGAGTGACGACAATAATGTCCCTATAAAAGCAGTGGATCTCAAACTGGGAGGCATAGAGCTACTTCAATGGGGTTGTGGATGTTGAGCGGACCTAAAGTTGCATGAATATGATTCATGCGGTTACATAAACAAAACTGCTCTGATGCTAGCAAGGCTATTTTGCTAACCTGAATCTTGTTTATTTCAAATCGCTTATGTTGTTAATGCTCGATTAAATGATTAAATCCACATTTGCTGGGGTGGGGATCATAAAATATTTTTGGCATCTGAAGTGGGGCATGACAGAAAAAGTTTGAGAACCACTGTACTAGAGGAACCTAGACTCAGAGCCCTCTATTAAAGTAGAGCTGCAAGCATTAGTCAACAATTTTGGTAATCAATGAATCTTTATCCATTATTTTCAAGCAAAAATGACAAAGGCCCAATGTCTACCCTCATAGACTCACAGACGCACAGGAAGTCTGTGAGCGCTCAGGGCTGTCCCACTGCCAAATTGTCAAGTGCGCGAGGGCTCTCTCGTGGACATTTTGAGCCCTTTTTAGACCCTTTTCTTAAGTCCGCATTTCTACAGACTTTTGCTGAGGGAATTGCCCACAGTTCATAGCGGTATGACGTGAAACCATAGACTGTATATAAAAACAGGGGAAGCTCAGAAGCGAGTGAAATATCACGGCAAATCCGCGTTATAAGAGAAGAAGAAAACAGTAAACAAACAAGAATTGACACCTACGCTGATGTTAATATTGTTGAAAGTTTTCTTAACTTAAGATGGTGCATAGAACACATGAAGTCAGAGGAATGCAATCACCTTATTACACACTTAGTTTATTCAACTATTTATTTTAGTTTTTGCTTAATGATGCTGTTTGACCAGCAATAGTGTATTGATTAATTACAAATATATATTGACATTTAGGCTACCTCTCCTCCACTCTGTAGGGCAAGAGCCTGCAGGACTTAAAAATAAGGCAAAAACATAAAATAAAAAGTGTGTAACATGTTTCGGCGTAGTCAAGGTAACGTGATAAAGTGGCAAAGGGCTGTCCCATTCCTGTTTACAGCATTTTGAGCTCTTGCAGCCTCTTAAACTCAGTCAGTAAAGTCTGTGAGGTTTCAGGGCTTAGGACTTAGGGGGGACATTGGGATTGGGCCAAACATTTGACTAACCCGATTAATTTGCTGATTTTTGATCTCACATTATAGTAAATTCAATATTTTGTATTGTTACTGTAATTGCCAGTTTTCTCGTTTGTACGGCAGACAATGAAGCCCTGCCTTTAGAAGTTGTTAGCCCACCCAGAACAATTTCATTAGTTCGGGTTTCAGAGTTTCCATCCATTTCCACTTTCCCAAGAATACAATTCTGGATGAAACAATGAATCCCAGTAAAAAAAAAAATTTTTTAAAGTTAATGGCAGAAAGTGGTCACAATTATAAAGAATTTGGGCACATATACACTTTGGCACCTTTAATCTTAAACTATCACTGTCAGTATCAGCTTTCAAATGGGTTGAAGAATTACTCAGCCTGGCCTGAATATACAACTTTCCTGGTACTCTTTTCTATTTAGTTTCATTATCACAGTTTGTAAGTTGGAAAAAGAGTCAAGCAAGCACATAAATCCTATTGGCTGGTGGCAGAAATGTCTTGCTGACTGAGTTTTGCCACTATTCCAGCTTCCATTTATAGTGTGGCAGCACTTCCTGCTATTGTGTGCCAGGAAAACCCAGGCCTCTTGGCTGCTCTCTAATGTCCTGCCTCTGTTACACAGCCTGAAACTCCACACAGACGTAGAAAAAATAAATAAATAAATAAAAATCACACAAATACTGACCAAAACAACTACACACACACACACAATGCACCATCTTGGTAGAGTGCCTCTTACCACAAAACACATTAGTGAAGAGGGCTCTTGCTTGGACACAGCTAACAAAGTGCTTTCTCAATTCGATAAAAACTGATGTTGAACTACTCAAAATCAAACCAGCGCCCAGAGGACCTTGAAAAGGAAAGGCTGTAGATCCCCAAAGTCACTTGAGACTTTAATTGGGACTGGAAAGTTTTTCAATTGGGAAAACTCCTGGCTCTGGATATCACAAACAGGCAGCGCTGTCAGACACATTATAGAGGAAGCATTTCATTGCTGCACCTCATCAATGAGCTGCACAAAGTACGTATTACAGATTTAGACTCCAGGCTTCACTCATTTTCAGCTTCATTCAAGTCTCATCCATCTGAGTGAATGGCAGCACAGACTCCTTTTGTCTCTGACGCCAAGGTCCTGGAGTTGGGAAAAACATCAGGAAACTGTAAGTCATCTCGGGGGCTGAGTGTCAACCAAGGTATCCTCAATTACTGGACCACATCTCTGTGGATCACAGTTGTGGTCGACCTCTAACTGTACATGTCTTTTAACATCTCTCTCATCTCTAAGTGGAAGGTTGGGTCTCTCTGCTTGAAAATGTGTTTTTGGAGATGATCTACTTACTTTCTCAAACAGCTGATTCTGACTGCAAAGTGATGAGCCACAGCGGCTGAGATGACTGTGGAGAAAGTTTGCTGGTGTTGCTTGACAATTAACTCCGAATCTAAAAGGCAGTACAGATTAAACAAAGAGTCGATTTATTGATTAGCTGAGCGACAGAAAATTATTTGGCAACTGATTTATCATTTCAGTCAGCTTAAAGCAAAAATGCCAAACATTCACTGGTTCAACTTGCATCTTATATATTTGTCTTATGTAGTCGTAAAAAGTATATCTTTGAGTTTTGGACTACTGGTTAGACATAACATTTGAACATGTTCAGGAAATTGTATTTCACTTTTTTCTGAAATGATATAGACCAAAAAATGAATTGGTAAATTGAAAAAAATAACTGGTAAATTCATTAATAATGAAAATAGTCAGTTGCAGCTGTAGAGAAAATATGGGATGGGCCCCTAAAGTTGCCAAAGCAAATTTCTAGATTGGCTGCAAAACATTTAGATTTAATGTTTTCATCCAGCACCAACAGCCTTTGAGGAAGGCACCTGAACATAACTCCAATTAGAGCTGCAACTAATGATCCTTTTCATTCTGACTGTTTATCTATAAAATGTCAGAAAAGCAGCAAATCCTCACATTTGACACTGAAAAAGGTGAAATGTTTGCACTTTTGCTTGAAGAATTACTGAAATGATCAATTTTGAAAATAGTTGCCATTTAATTTGCTGTTGATTACTTATTCAATTAATCAGCTCTCAGTCCAGCTGTTAACGTATTTTCCAAGTTTCTTAACCAGTCAGTTTTTGATAAGACTCTTGTCATTTGCTTTATTGTAGTCAGTCCCATCTTATCTGCTTTGGGGCACAGTTGCCTCTAAAAATTCAAGCCATTGTTGGACACTTTTGACCCATTTAGTTATGGTGTTGTTTTTGGACTTACACAAAGTTGCACGTTGCCAGTAGTCCAGTGACAGACAAACTGATACTGTAAGCACAGATGTACTTGTCTAACTGCAGAACCATTGTCAGTAAAGTACAGTCTTATTGTAGGAAAATACCCTTAAGCCCAGCTTTACAGCCACTGTAGTGTATTTATTTTGCAGCTCATTTCACCAATGGGACTTTGGATGACTTTGGGCAAAACATCTTTACTACCAAGCATGGCCAGTGTCACACAATTTTCTGCCGTAACAGCCAGCAATTTTGTTTTTTCTCATTTCTAAACCACCAACCAACAAATGGAAAAGATCTATAAAGAAATGCTTAAAGTAAGTAAGTATTAGAATGAATGATTAGAAAACCTTCACAAATATTTTGCATCTAAATCGTATCAAGCTCAGCACAGCAGAGACTGGGGAACATTAGAATAAACCTCTCTCCCCATAACGCCATTATATACAAAGTTGGACACCAACTATTACGTAGAGCACAAGATGTGTGGGACAACAGCACCAACCACAATATGCCCAAACCCATGGAAGGTATCCCAGACCACAAAGAGTCTACAGTACAGCACTATAATGTGAGCACCTACCCATGTGCGAGTCAAACTGCCCATGTGGCCATTCCTCAAAACAACACCTTCAACAATTGCAAAAAATAGAGTAGCCTATACTATCCAGTTGATTTTAAGAAAATTAAAACTTACAAAAAGTCATGTTTTGAAGCAAATAATAATAAATTTTGTAAAATACTGTTAAGCAGTGATAAGTAGAAGATGACCATCAGTTCATTAATATACAACATACTTGGTTGGCAATGAGTGCAGCAGCATGAAATGTAAAACAGCAGAGCAGATGCAATTATGACATGAGCAGTAAAGCAAAGTGACAGTAATACTACTGCTATATATATATATATATATATATATAGTCCCCTAATGTTTAGCTGAATGTGAAGTGTCTACAGATATGTTGAGTTTCTCAAAAAGCCACTAATTATGCAAATGGATGGTCACAAGACAATTGTCCACCCCAAATTAACCAACTATAACGTTAGGCTAACTGTGCAACATTAACCTCTAATAGAGACCTTGTTTGTATTTAGCTAGTAGCACTGCTCCAAAATAACAGCTACACCTTAATATTGTATACAATTTTCAACATGAATCTTACATTTTGCCATCGACGTCATGAAAGCAACTCATCATAGCAAGTCCCCAACCAACATGCAGCATGAGGAATTAAGCTCAACCAGATCAGGACAAGACACAGCACATTATGAAAAATGCTAATATTGCACATAGGTAGAGGACAGTAACATAAAGAGTTAGCATAAAAGCAGGAATTAGCAGCCAACAAGCCCACAAGCACATCTAATTGAGACTAATTAAGCTCCGGCAACTTCTTTAATACAGTCAAGCTAACAAACACCTAACGTTGCTGAACAGAGCAATTAACATCCTGTAAACATAAATAGCCAAGTTACCTTGATGCAGTGAAGAAGTTTCAGCCAGAGAGTAATTCCTTTGGGAAGAATCTAATCTGCAAACATGGCCACTGGTAACTCTGTCTTCTGGGTGTGCTTGAGGCCAACAGGTGATCATATCAACAGATCATTCCTCCACAAAGTGTCCTGAGGCGACATGATCAGACTTGGATAGTTAGCTTGTTTATTAAAATGCTACATAGCAGAAGTAGCAGTGGTAGCTAAATTAGCAGTACATCATGGCAGCAGAACAAAACAGTGGGCAGGGCACCGGCAGTTTAAATGGTCAGCCTTACTGCAAAGGTGCATTGGATTTATGTCGCAGATGGTACAGTCATGTCTGGGTGGAGCAGCCAAGTCAAGTTTTCCGCCTGACCTGGCTGCTTGGCAGTCTTCAGTCCAAGGCTTTTAAGAAAAAGAGAAGGAGGAAGCTAACAGGGACAGAGGAAAGCTAAATAAGCCAACTTCTGCATGCATCCATCTATATCAAACATACAGTAAATTAGTATTTATTGTATGTTTTATATAGATAGATATTCTATTTAATAATCCAAGTTACAGTAATGTATGCAAGAATTAAAAGTAGCCAGGGAATATAGCAAGTGTCTATGTCTGATGTCAGTGGATTATAGACGTACACTACATCAAAATAAAGTTTATCTTAATTACTTTTAAATTTTGGTCACCTAAAATTGTTACTGAATTATTCAAAAGGCTAAAATTCCTTAAATTATGTAACCTTTGCTGGTGTTAAGTTAGTATTACACTAAGTGGATGAAGTGTTTTTAAAGAGTTCTGTCTATGTGTTCTCCAGGTGTACTTGGCCAGGTGTTCAATAAAAAAGATTCACACAAATATTACCATGTTACTAAGACATCGGTTTCATGCATTAGAAAGCTTATTTTTTTTCTATTGCGGAATACCCAGAGAGCTTGAGAAAGACCATGGATGACTGGATGTACAGAGCTGATCTGCCTGTTTTGGAGTTTTGACAAATGGCTGCTTTTTGTGTCCCTTTTGACACAGCAGGCCCTCGAGTTTGGCTGAAAACATGGTTTGCTCATGAGGACTTAAACCATGGGAAATATAGTGTATGACTTTTTATGTGTTATTTCTGTCTTTTATACACAGTAAAATTTACCAAGGTTGGTTTGATGGAAAATGGTGAAGCAGGTTCCAGGCTGGAAATGAATGGAGTCAGGCTTCTTAGTTAAAGGTCATGCATGCTAAGCAGAACCCTGTTTGGATCAATGGAGATTATGGCAAAAAAACAAAAACAGTTCATTCAGCTTGTTGTGCAAAACTTGAAGCAGTTATGCTGATTCCGGCATCTACTGTCTCCAACTTTGATTACTTGAATATCATCATGTCTCTGATGAATTATTTTGTTTTTGCCAGCAAAATATAGCTTTCCATCTTTATAGCCAGAGAGGATTTTGGAGGACCAGTAAACCTATCACAATCCATTATATATGCCCTTACTCAAGATAATGGCATGAAGCACAGGAATTTACTACTATCTAATAACCTCTGAGCCACCTCCGTTTGCTAAGTCATAAAAAAAAAAAACTAAATGTAGACCATCCTGACTGTGGGACAGATGGATATTCAGGCCTGTGTAGGTTTCTGCATAAAGGCATCCATCTGATAATGTGTCTGCTGACACTGTTCAGCAAAGACAAGGACCATGTGAGGACAATTTGGTGCCATAAGTCCTTTGAACCATCTCATAAAAATACCTGAACAGAATCCAAGATTGACTTGTTCAAGTGGTGGGTACAAAAAAAGCATCAATTGATCCCATAATTGTTGCTATATAAACTGTATGGCTGTCTGTCTCATTCAGAACCCTTTTGACAGTCCACACCTTGCTGCCAAATCTCAATAAATCTATTTTCCAAACGGCTCGGAAGGCCGTCTCTCCACCTCACCTTACCATCCCTGAAGACAGTTTTTAAGTACCAGCGTATATTTTATATCTCAAAGAGCTGAAATCAAATAAGAGGAAGATGCAGTGTCCAAAGAAAGCAGATTGTGAGGATGGAATACGAACCAGGTGCAGAGCTTGGAGGTTCTTCACAAGACTCTAACCACTGAATTTAATCTCCTGGAAATATTCAGGCCTTCTTAGCTAACCTGATGAACTCTGAGATGCTGCTTCTTACATTCTACTCTCAGAGCACTTATGAGCCTATTTGACACATATTTTCTACTGCAGGATATAATTTTACTATTACTATGGCTTCATATTTGTGCACGTCAATTTAAATCAATCACTGAACACATGTTCAGCCGCTGTTAAAGAAACAATGTACTGCATCTTGTTTTTAGATGTTAATAACTGCCTATCATAGGAACTGTAGCTGGAAATGATCTTTAGCTTTGCACACGTGCACAGTACATTTGCAGTATTCAGGCCACCATGCCAGGATACAATTTTCAGGTTTGAATCTCTGTTACTGTAAGCAGATGAAACACATTTTTGTGTTACTTGCCCAGAAACAAATTGTAAAATTCTAACCAAATAAAATAATTTAGAAACACTAACGTGTAGATTGGCTTGCCTCCAAATCATAAAACCGTGAAAGGAGATTTATTTCCTACTAAATAAATGGCATCAGATCAACCGTCTCTCACAAAATAATAAAACACAACTACTATGCCTGATTACACTGAAGGATAAGTTCGTCAATTAATACAAATTTTTGAAATGGGTTCAGTATAGAGTGAGCACTCTTCAGTCGGCAGTAGCAAAATAGTTCTGCAATGTAATCCTTGCGGGCAATTGTCTAAATTCCTGTTTTTGTCAATTGAGTCTGGTAGCTATGAACAGAGCAGCTGTTTCTGGTTAAATAAAAAGACCTGTAATGTCCTTTCAAAAATTGTTGTCCCCATTAGTCACTTAGACAAAAAACATGGGAAAATAGGGTCCAGGTTGAAAAATACAGAGGTTAACCTTTAAGTTCCGAAATGTAATTGTTGCATCGAAGGAAACATACGTAGAGCATGCAATGGCTGTATTTGATCATGTACACATGATTATAAATTAAAAAAAAAACAAAAAAAACCAATACAACAGCAAAGGCGAATGGTAAAATGAAAACCACAAAGGTAAAAACATTTATAATTCTATAAAAATGCAGTCAGTTTTTTTTTTTTTTGATGAAATAGGGTAATTCATTGTATGCAGTAAGGTTGTGTATATACAGTACCTTTGTCTCCCTCACTTGCCAACAGAGCCTAACAGGAGAGGTTGAGCTCATCAAATGTCACATATAAAAAACATACTAAACAGCTCTGTATCACATACTGTATCTGATTTGAATGACTGATGATTCTCAAACTGTGCACATATCCTTTGATTATAACATTACAGTGAAGTACAACTTTTGATTTATTGTTTGCTAAACTTTTTCAAACAAAAAGTATCCAGTTGCAGGACTTCTAAGAGACTGATACCTTCTTTCAAACTGTAAAACTGTGTATTATGGAGCCACGGAGAGAGAGAGGGAGGGGCAGGGAGTGAAGTTTTCATTCTGGAGGTCATTTTATAGATTTTTCCAAAAGCTTCCCAGCTCTTGGAGTTTAGAGGAGTGAGCTTTCCCAGCTGGAGATATAAAGGGCTCAATCCAGCAGGACCTGCAGTAATTAAGCTAAAGCTGTTGTGGCAAACTGTGTGGGCTTGGAGTCAGTGCTCAGCAGAGGTGAGTGTATCAGAGTAAAACCTGGGTGGTACACTAAGAGGGAAGAGGAGTGCTTGTTTAGCATGAATTCCATTAGTTATTGACTCTTCCCTTTCTTGAAGTATCACATGCAGGATAGCATTATCATCCCATGCATAAATAAGAGACTGAAAGCGAACCCCAAAGAGGCATCTGCTTACTTTGGCAGTGACTACGAGACAGAGCTGAGAGGTTCAGTGGCGGGTCAGCCATGATAGGGGCTTTTGAAAAGCAGGCCTAACTTCAGCATTCATTGAGAGTGGAGAATCTTTTCCCCTTTATGCATGATTTCATGGTGGCTGATGAGAAAGGAGAGCAATGTTTGGTTTTCATTGATTGATCAACATAGAGAGGTGGTCTGGATCCAGTGTCCTAGACACAGACACAATTAACCCCCACACAAACTCCCACTCGCCCTGACTTCAGCGTCGGGAGGCAGACATTGACAACTCTCTGCGATCTTTTTTCACTGTACACTATGAAGACAAATGGTTCCCAAAAAGGCTTGTCTAATAATGTCATCAACCCTGTCTACTAGAAATTACATTTATATGCAGGGAATGATAAAATTGCTTTTTGTGGAGAACTGACATCTGTCTTTGCTGGGAAAGAGAACAGTGAGGAAGTCACTAGGACATCCAAGAAATGGTCCAGCACACCATGTAAAACCACAACTAATTTTTACACTTTGTTTTTAGTACAGCTTCACCAAATCCAGTGGAAAATATCTGACTCTTTAGCTGCTAAATGCTCAATAGGCATCTAACTAACTAACTTTTTTCTGTTTGCCTTTGAGTGCTGGACTTTTGCTGGAAAACTGACACTGAAAGTTGTGGGCCATAAAACCAAAACAACAAGCTCAAAAATGCTAAAAATTTCTCCCTGGGTTCATCACTAGGAGTGATACATTTCAACACTTTGATGATTGAATGATTTTATCTGTTGTTGATTTAAAATACGGATTAGTGCAGCTTTAAGTTCTCTTGAGTACACTGAAAGAGTTAATGTTTAGTTAATGATTTTTATTGCATGCAAATTAATTTTAAAATTTAATTACATTAAAAATTTTAAAGAATGACAACTAACAAAAATTTTAATTCGCTTTAAACCAGTCATCCATTTGCATTTTTGCTTCACTATGGTAGTATGGTCTCTGAAAACGTTTAGCGAATTTGGTTTTCTACATAGAAGTAACAAGCATCAAATAGCCAAACAGAAGGTTTATACAGTTATTAGATGAGCAGGTTTTTCCAGTTCTGAGTCAAACTGATTCTAAATAAAAGATGAGAGTTAAACAAAAACAATAATTTCATCATATTTTTCTTTTTATTGTCCACTTCTGCCAGAAAAGGTCCTCGAGACAACCTACATCACCTAAACCAACCCCTTGCACTAATCCATAGGGACACTTATTGGAAATCAGCATGCTTTCCCTCTGCAACTTGGATGGAAATTACAATTAAGTCATTTTTGGCATTTTAATGGCCGAATGACATCAACAGTGACCAAGGAAAACATTCAAACTCGAGAGAAGTTATGGCTTATTATTGTAACCGTCTGCGCCTGAAACTGGCAATTATAAATTGGAATTAGATGAATCAGGGCATGTAATAGAAGCTAAACTAAAAACCACAAGAGAACAAAAGATGTCTTAAAGTCAAATGGCAGGCTGAACCTCTGGCCCAACGTGTTGAAAGTGTGTGGGAGAGGACAGTGGTGTATCACTGGGTGTTGAGGTTTTTAACCCTGAGGTGACAAAGAAGGAAAGTTAGTTTTCATGTTGCGTGGGAATGCCATCTTTAAACCTCATTATAATCATGGTCTACTGGTCAGAAAGATGAAAGTATAACCAGTATGTGCAGATGTTTGTATTCCCAGCTGCCGATACACTAAATTCCTACACATACAGATAGATAGATGCTGTCTAAATGTTGATTAAGGGTTAATGGGGGAAAAGAGCAGTGAGATATTGTTTCCATTTCTGGAGATCCTGGTTTGTCTGATCAAAAACAATGTTTCAGAAGACGCTGGGAAAGAACCGTGATCCAACCTGATCCTCGCCATCCTGTTTCTGTATTCAAAAGTGACTTCATAACCCAAACCAGACAGAGCAGACAGGCTGCCCTTTATGAGCACCATCACGGAGGAGGACTGGAAAACAAAAACCTTTCAGGCGGACGTGTGAAACTAATTCTGGTTGCGGTGTTTCAGTACTTTCCCTCGCTCTGAGAAAAAACAAAATCAATTCAGCTCTAAATTCATTGGCAACTACAAGTCAAAAAGACATGTGTCATGACTAAATAAATGCTGACGCTGATGATCATGACATCAGAGGTAAACTAAAGTCATTAGTTTGAAATGTCACAGATGCTGTGTTGACAGTTTTGCGATATGGATCAAATCGTTGCTGTGATGCTATCAGGATCGGTTTGTTTCTGAGATAATAAAAAAAATGCTTTTTTGTGTTTCCAAACAAAAACACATGTGGATCCTGTGCAAAAACCAAATATTTATCCAGAGGTTTTAATTAGCGCAGCAATTTCACTATGAAATTAAGCATCTCCATCATAACTCAAGCACTCTAATGCAGAAGTCTACACACACAATATGCAAACAAATCCACTAAATAGGGAAGAATAAATTAAATAAAAATAGCAACAATGTGGAAGCAATTTATGCTAATTAGGTTTTTATTTATGGTCCAATAATTGGGCACATTTGAATTGTTGATGATGTTTTTTCTCCTTATTTTTCTCCCCCTGTGTTCCCCCATTGCTCTCTCTCTCTCTCTCAACGAAGATCAAAGCATGTGCACTTGAATAGATGTTAATGGTGCATGGCTGTCATCTTAGTCCTGAGAAGTTGAGATCTCTACAGTGAAAGAAAAAACAGCCAATTTGGGGTCTACGTGGACACAATTAGCACAATTTACGTGTGCCTTTCATGACAGCACTCCCATTTAACGAGAGGGGATCTCCATTCATGACGTGAATATGATTGTCATAACCTTTACCTCCCTTTGCCTTTTCACTCTGTCTGAGAACTATAGATCACTGTTGAATTGAAATCGAAGCTAATTTAAAAATAACGTGTATGATTTGGTAGCGCTGCTGCATGACATGATGAACTGTGTGATAAATATTGGCACAGCGAACTTGTAGTTGAGAAATTACATTTTGTCTAACACAACAGCAATCACATGGAACTCATCCTTCAAAATGTCCCAATGGTCAGCCCACCCACAGAAAATTTCCACCAAAAACAGGGAAGCAAGTAATTTTTTCCCCCCTTTTTTGGTAGATGCTTTGCATGGCCGTAGCCTGAGGCATTGCTTTTACAGTCCTTCTCCCTCCTGAATTTAAATGAGCCAAAAATGGTGCAGCCCAGACTGAGCGGAGGAAACAAGGTGCATTATGTAGGTGGGAGGTAACCGTGCCATTGAGAGACAATTAGCATGAAGCCCAGACCTTTGGAAATAGAGAGGAGGCTGCCGAGAGTGGGCCTGACAGAATGAAAAGATTAAGACTTGAGAAAAGATAGCAGGGCATGGGAAAATCCAAAGGGAACTGAGCGACTGAAGTAGCCAATGAGCAAAGGAGGGACAATGAGGCAACGAACGTTTTTCTCTCTTTTTCTGTGAAAATTAATGTGATCCTGTCAGCTGCCAAGTCTCTGCACATTCCTCCATACCTAAAAAGTGCCATTTGTTTGTATGTGACTTTTGTTTCCCACATTGCACATACATGCAAGGCTGTCAGGAAGGTGAAAGATGGGAGAAGTGGAGGCTATTTCAAACTATTCAGCTAAAACATTCCCCCAGGTGTTAGCAAAACAGGGGATCTGTTATGGGATTGCAGCTAAATGGCTGTCATGTGCCAGTGAGAAGCCCATATTATTCTAATGGTTTTAATGAGCCGTCCTTTCAGATGTTGTTGTGTTTTCTTTCTGTCTAGTTTGGTGGGGCAGACAAATTCAATCTGTATGGTTCTGTAGTATAATAACGGGCACAGCTCCATCAAAATGCTGCCAACTCCCAAGCCACCCAGCGCAGCCAATTTTAAATTTAGGAAACAGATTATCCACGGTGGTGTTGTGGATTGTGACATTTAGCCTTTGCCATTTCCCACAGGCATCATGACTAATAACCATCCAGGGTTATAGCCTGGAAACCTGCACATGAGACGAGACAGAAAGGTCAAAAGGAGCACTTACAGCTGTTTTTGTGTACAGTATGTGAGCTGTTTACTGAATGTAGCGGTGTGTGTAAGACAGTTTATGTACGTGCCTCACACACATTCACACTCGTGCACCAGCACTCAGGCACTAGGGTTCCATAAACATCACAACCGGCAGGCTGCAGAAAAATATGTGGTAATTACATATAGTGTTAGAGCAGCTGTTTCTGGGTTTCATAATATGCTGTCGCTGAGAGAAGACATCAGCGTTACATTAGAGTGGGATATCGTGCTCAGGCTGTAAAATACTGGAAAAAGACAAACAATTACAAAATATGTAGCTCTGTCTGGTTTCTTTAGAAAGAAATAGACTCTTTGTTTGGACCCCTCATGTGTTTCTGTACGGCCTTATTTCACAAGAAAAAGCATGTTCACTCTTGCTAATTAGTGATATGTACAACTAAAGTTGATGGGAATGTCATTAGTTTTGCAGGTAAATAAACCAAGGTACTGGAAAATAAAAAGAAATTCACCTAATGATGGCATTAGAGTCAGAGGACCGCCATAGTTATTATAATTAATCTGAGAGGTACATGAATATTTGCATAAATTTTTTTGCAATCCATCCAATAGTTAGAAAACATTTCACTCAAACCCACAAATCTCACAACCTCATGATGCTATTAGAAGTCAAAAGATCACCATCTTCTTTAGGATCCATCCATTAAGGACCATGAATGATGTGTACCAAGTTTCATGAAATTCCATCCAATAGTTTCAGTCTGGACCAAACAACAGACCTATTTATGGGAAAAATGTTTTCTTCCCCCAAATCTGTTTATTAGTGTTAAGGCATAAAACAGACAGCAACGATTTAAAGTGGTTACATCACTTTCAGCTGCCAACATAAGATTTCTTTTGCTGCTGCAGTACCATGGTTGGCCACTGAGACATAGTGGGAGTAAGGCTGATTCGACTGACATATCCAGCTCCATTAATACGTTGATGTGTAATGCATATTTTCAGCAACATGAGGGAAGCAATCTGCGAATAATAAATTGATAATATGAGGTCGTAGCTGCAAGCCAGTGTTAACAATGCAGGGTTCAAAATCATAAAAAAAAAAAAAAAAAACAAAGGGAAAGGCTCTGCTTGTTGTTTTATCAGGTAGGTAATGCATTCAGCATATTTTTACACAGAGTGTGGTTTGTAGAGAAACATTGAAAGTTGTTTGTTTACAGTGAAAACTCCACTGGGTATCTTTAACAAGGAACTGAATCCCTGCTCGCTGCTGCTGCTGCTTATTTCTGCTCTCTGATCCTCTCAATTTCAATTCATCTTTATTGTCCCTGCAGGGAAATTATCCTTGTAGCCAGATGCATAAAAACATATAACACAAATACACAAGGCATAACGCATTGACTCAAGAGTCATAAATTCCTGCGATCATCATCCATAAAGCAGCACTGGAGTAAAACAAGTACAAACAATGTCCTTCGAACTACCTTGTAACAAACAAATGAAGCTAAAGGGAATGAAAGAAAGAAATCTTGACAAAGTTAAACTTTTCTGAGAGAAGAAACACATTACGATGAACTGAAGTCTGGTAATGAATATGCAAGAGAACCACAAATTCATATTTATAGCATGTGTGACATGCAGTTGAATTGTTTTGATGTTATCTAAATTTGATTGGATTTGGTACACGTACAACAAAATAAACCTTCCCCCCCCCCCCTTTCTTCTGCTGATGGTTTCTGATTGTGGTTTGGATTGAGCAACAACAACCTCCCTCAGTTCATCATGGATGATTGTTTTGCTGAAGTAAGATCTTGGCAGCAGAACCAGCATTGTTTTCACGTCTCGTAATCTTCTCCCTAACTCAGCACAATAAAAGAAATGCTACTGTCCTGACCAAAACTGTGGCGCACAAGTCCACAATTACCCGCAAAACTCTACAGGAAACATGCCGTTTAAGTTAGAAATAACAAACTCGACTTAAACGTAGAGTACAGTACAGTTGATCAAGGAGAATCATATGGTGCTAATGTCATCTGTTGTCAATAAAAGTTACAGAATTCATTGTCATAACGCTGCATTTAATCATCAAGAAAAAAATAAAAATAAAAATAATTTCACCCCATTTTCTCCACCAAAGTGCAACGGAGGCCTTCAAAGTGCCTGTTCCAACGAAGCAGTGGCTGGAGGAACAGTAAACATTTAGATAGCCAGTCCGCCCACACCAGGCGTATTTGGCCACATGGAGACTTCTGTGTGTGTGTGTGATGTTATATTCTAGTCTTGGGGTTTTGGCCCCTCCTGTTTGATTTGCTTGTTGACCATCATTTATGCAGTGTTTTTTTGTGTAAGCCATGGATCATGAGTGATTCATAGCAGACCCTTTTTACTGAACTCCAGTATGACTAAAGAACTACAGAAACAGAGTTTGATAAGGGCTGAATCCAGATGCCCACCCTCCAGACCTGTGAACTGGACCCTGCATGGACAGTACATAAGTGCTGACCCTTACCGTATTCTTATCAAGTCTGCTTATGTCTCCATAAAATGCACAGGATGGGACATCAAACCCCAATACATGTCATGGAAATAATGATAATTAATAAGTTCCCCTTTACACATTTGTATTATTTTTTTAAACTTTTTTACTAAGTAAAGTATTTCAAAATTGTGCTTAGCTACAGTACATGAACAATTGTAAATAGTTACCTTCCACTACTGCAGAGAATGCAATTGAGGCCCCTTGTTAACCTGATGAATTGTGGATGTGGTCAGACCTCAGACTTCACATAAGAGCAGCTATGAGGGGAAAGTCTGTCCATCACAGACAACCTAACAAAGGACTGAGTGCTGGCTGTAGAGTATATATACAGAGGCTGATGACAACTGTGGAGCAGGTGTGTAGACAGGTGTGCCTCAGGTGATGAGTTGGGGCAAGAAATACAGCACACTGAGGACAGCTGGTGGTCAGGTGAAGCATAGCAAAGTCTAAAATGACAGGTGAGGTTAGTGCTGCAAGGGTAAACCAGTATTTTTAATCCCATTTGTATTACACAGTATTAAGATGAAATGTTTTTAAACCATAGTTGAATATTAGTTCAACTATCATAGAATACTGTATGGGCCAAAATGAATATGCTCTAGATCCCAGTCAACCTCATGGCCTCTCTCAGTGTTAGAGCTCCAATTAGCATCTTTTTATGACAGACTCTTTTTGGGACTGCAGGTCTGATTTTTATATGCAGTATTTGAGGAGAATTTAGACAAAGGCTCGAAAAGAAACACATTTAGTTAGAACGTGTTTAAAACATCATTTTGGGTTATTTATTCTGTTTTGGTCTCAATAAACCTCTGAGGAAAGGATCTGGCTCTTTAGTGGTTTAATCGTTCGCAATCTTGACCAGCTAGTCATTAACTTTGTTTCTCTGCCTTTTGGTGCTGGGAAGTTGGTGTACAGTGGGTTTTTAGAGCATTTTTGGCTGAAAAACAGGATAGATGAGACTGTAACAAAAAGTAAAGTTGTTCCCCTTAAGGATACTAAAATGCAGAAGGGAAGTACAGAGTCTACAAGTGACACCTTTCACATTTCACAGAGTGATTTCATCTGTTGTCAATACAAAAATATTGTTAGCAGATTTTGCTGCAACAAAATTGTAAAATAAAACATGATTCAATCAAAACTTTAGGTTGATCCAGGCTGGTATACCCCACCTACAGGCAAGACTTCTGCAAACAGCGGGGGATGGTCATTCATCTCAGTGTGTTTCATTTTAACCCAAGCCAATGTAGACAATACCAACATCTGCTTTGTCAAAGGAAAAGGAACCTGTGGGACCAGCTGGGAGAATTCTCTCTTTCCCAGTGGAGTGGCAGTTCTGCTGGTTGCCAAACACACAGTGAGTTAACCAACACTTAAGTCAGCAGCATCTCCCCGAATTAGAAAACAAAACAAAACTCCAAAATTGCTGAAGCAGCAGAATGTCACACATGGGATCAGAAACAGATGTGTTGCCTCTGCGGAGCCTGACAGAGCGACTCCCTGACAGCACAGTGACACTCGAGCCAGGGGTCTCATGATGACGATGTTGTCTGTTTAGCATCCATCATACACTTCTATAAATGTTCTCAAGCTGGTGGCAACCAGAGCCTTGCTTAATCCCAGCCCCTTGATGCTGGAGTAAAAACCGCAGCGTTTCAGATTCTTAGAGGAAGGAAGGCGCTTTTCCAAAGATGGGACAGCCATCGTCTTCCTCATGCACGCACACACATCTATCTTTCTCTTTCATTTCCCAACAGCTCCATCTCGGTGAAGCTTTCATGTGTGTTGAAAGGCATCGGCTGGCTGCAGTACACACAGCATTTTAGAACATTTAACGAAGGCGAGCCTTGCAGCTTTGATGCAGATGTGAAATGGAGAGTGCCACTAAGATCGGGTGATAATTTGTGGAGCGTTAATGTTGTTTCACATGTAAGCCCTCAGAGGATGAACCGGGGATTTGTCCATCATGCCTTGTAGACCCATATGTAGACTGGTAGGAGCTGAGGATGTAGGTATCTACTGTACAGGAGCAAGAGATGTGAATACTGTAACCACTAACATCTAAAAAAGTGACGTAGGCCATTAAATCATTGTTTTTGGGCCATATTTCTTTTTTTAAATTCTCTTTTTAAGAGGTGACAGAAATTAAGGACCTCCTGCCTTTTAAAAAGCTCCCAGTTTTATGGCATATCAAACTTTTTGAGATTTTTTTTAAGGTTTAGATGAAGTTCAGTCTCACTGCCTGTTTTATACACATTCACAGTCATATGTCACTAAACACCAACCAATCAGAGTAAGAGTGAAACATGTTCTTTGTTCTAGCATAGAATGTGCTTTTAATTCTGAGTCGTTTGAGTCAAACTTAAGGAAGCGCTTTAGCTGTATGACGACTCTGAGGCTCAGAATAATCAATCTTTATAAACAAGCTTTTGGGAGGATTTTTGGGGAGGAACACTCTGTTTCAAGGAAGCCCATCACAGCTCAATGCCACATCCTTTTATAAATACTGGGGGAACTCTTAAGTCAACATGGAAATCATCTTAATGGGTATTATGTTTTGATGACATCTGTGGATTCAAGGAGGGGAAAGTCGGTACTCTCCATGGGAAATAAAAAGGTGACTCTTTCACATTAAGTTTTATATATAATGGCTTGACACTTTTGGAAATAATTTTGTACCAATGTGAACTCTGCATCTTTAGGATTTTTTGAAACACACACAATGACTTTGCTACATAGCTCTCCAAAAAGAGAACTTTAATCATGAGTGGCTGCGCATGGTAGCATGTTTCTTGTGTCATTACTAACACAAATAGCTTATTGCTTTCTGAAATAGCACCCACATCCATTTGAGTCGACAGGAATAACATGTTGTATTTTTGTAAGAGCCATGTCCTACAATATAACATGCGATGTTCGCAGTTAGAATATATACTGCAATTAATCCTTAAACACATCATAAGCTCCTCTGCCATTCAGTGAATTCCAGCAGCCATCTGGACTATATCCAAAAACAGCACTTGAGGAAAAAAAGCCCCCCACCCCAGGAAAATCAGGAAGACAGATTCATGTCAGTCCTCATGAGTGTTGTACATCCTACCATACTTTAGAACAATGTGCCCTTTGTATATACAAGTCTCTCCTGCTTACCTATAGGGAGGAGGTGGGGGGTTTGCTCCTGACGTTGCCTCTGCCGGATATCTTTCAGAGCCTGCCATGTCGCACCAGAGGAGAAACTGTGAGGTTTATTTGAATTCATCTCCTATCTACTCGTCCTACCACCCACCCAAATTCTCATTATCATTCTGAGTGTTATTATTATCTCAGCATCAGCGTGGTACAGCCTTCCCAAAGAGTCTTTGGTCAACACAGCTCTCTGCAGGACCAAGCCCCTCCGTGAGCCTGTAGTAATTTACCCAGATTTGGGCTGTCACTCTTCGCCGGGTTCACAGCTCCCTGCGTTTTCTCTTGTGGCCTCTCTCCCCTTGATGACGGAGAAGATAAGCATGTTGCATTCCGAATCACTGAGCTATGACAAAAAAAGGGGTTCTGCTCAATAAGCCAGATGTAAATAATTGTTGAAAGCAATATAGGGCCCTGCGTCGCAGAGTCCACTTGATGTTTTGCTTGGCTGTGAGCGAGGTGGTTCAGTTTCATTTGGGTCCTGAAATGCCTTTTTAAATGTTTTGTTCAAACCCAGTATTATTTAAAGACTGCACACAGTGAGCTTTGAATATAGAAAGCCGTACGACCAAATGATTTGGAGTGGGAGTAAATCGCAGCTTGAAGGTGACAATATTTTAAAAACTACCAACACTTACTTGCATCTAAATCAGTTGCTTACCACTTCAGGAAAGAAGACGTTTCTAAAGCAGCTTTTAAATAAATACTGTTTTTATTCTGTTATTGGCTTTTTACAGGTACAAAGCATACAGCATGTTATAGTTTTATCAAAAGTGGAAAATACTGATGTTACATATGTAACAAATGTAAAAAATAAGTCTTCAATCTTACTTTCCCCGAAAGTAAGAACATACATTTCAGCATATGAAAATATCCATAAAAACACAGCTTAAGTAATTTAAGTTAATAAACAGTACAAAAATGTAGAAACCATACATGTCAAAATAATGGACAAGGACACCAACAACAAATGACTCCATGATTTCACATGAATTAAAAAAATTTACACAAGTTCATAGTGTTTTAGTTGGGGTCATGTTTATAGGATCCACACATCATCATCATCGCCTGAAAAACACTTGGTTGGTCAGAAAATGCTAAAGCAATTTTGACAAACATCACTATCCCCGCAAAACCTCCTCTTCTACTGAACTTAGACCAGAAAAACAGAAGAGGAAAAGTCCTCCCCTGTACTGAAATCCTCAAATGTCTGTAAGGCAGGGGACTTGTTTAATCCTCACTCTTGGAGCGTTTAGCCAGTCTTCTGTGAGAAAACACACCAGGGCAAAGACAGACAGAGAGAAAAGGGATAATAACATTGGTGGGGTCTGCCATACCGTGCGAGGAAAACGGTGTACTTACTTTCACACAGAGGTCTGTGTCCTGTCACCTACAGGTGCAGTCAGATCAAATACACATGCTTCCTTTTAAGTAAATTAAAAATTGACTGGGAGTTTTCTTTTACTCAAAGGCCCGTTGGAATTCTCTTCCTGTGAGTGTTAATATTATCTACCCTCTTATCTCTCAACTGTGAAGAAGTAGAAGTTTTTGGAAAGGAGAGGCAATATTGGTAATAAAAAACAGAAATGTTTGATCAAGATAACATGAATGGAGCTTTGCAGTTACTAAATGGAATTCAGACATGGATTTCTATTTTCTCTTTTTTTGAACCATTCAGTGTCAATGGATACATTGTAATGAGTCCTCAGAGAGATGAATGCATGATTGTACAGTTGAATTTGGACCTGGAAAAGACTGGTAAACTATTCCAAGGTGGCTACTGACCAAATCTGTCATGTCACAGGTGCCATTGCTCTGCCTTACTGCATTGAAAGTCGTCTTATAATTTTGAATAATGCAAAAAACATGTAGTCCAATGTTCTCTTGAAATATACAGTCTTCCTTTGTCTTTTTTTTCTTTTCAAAATGGAGAACATCACCATATTCTACAACATTGTAATAAATAGTCTCATACATATTGCTCAGCTTCTCCTTCGTTTAGAATGGTCACAGAGCCATCCCCACTGTTCATTTCAATGTCTTTTGCTGCTGCGTTCTCGGGAAGCAAGGCTAAGTCCTTGAACACGTCTACATAATGTCCAAAGCCAGGGCCCCAGTTCAACAGATTGTCCCAGTTGAAGCCCCCAGCTTGCTGGCCCAGTCTGTGGGGCAGGGTGTAGTGCTGGTCAGTAGGGGGCATCTGAGCAACGCCAGGCCCACCTTCTGCCCTCCGGCTCGAGTACCGCCTCTGTTTGAGCCTCCCACCATAGTCCTCATCATCAGCGTCTGACTCGTTGACTTGCGAGAGCTTGGGAACTCGGGAACTATAAGACACTGGCTTGTCCCGTTCATACTCCATCTCTGAGCAGGTGAAGGAGTCATGTGAGTCACTTTCTGAAGAGGACTCTGGGGCAGGGATGCCATCAGCGGGGTTGCGGACCCTTGAAAGCGGCCTGCGGCAGTCCTCCTCAGAGCTGGAGCGCCCGTGGTCTGCGCTGCAGATGCTGGGGTTGCGTGGGCGTGGAGTGTTCAGCCGCTCCACTTCCTCGATGGATAGTCCCACAGGAGGCCCCGTCTCCAGGGGGATCTGCTCGATCGGCTGCTTGAGCCGACTGCCAGGTCTGGAGGTGTGGCCGTGGCTGGCCATGGTCTGCGGACTCTTGCTCCGCCTCCCCAGCCGGGTGGCATAGTTAAACATGGGTGGTGGCTGGCACATGTCATTGTGCAGGTCCAGTGGGCTGCCCTCACGGCGAGCCAGGTTCAGTTCTCTGGTTGGAGTGTTTCTGTAAAAGGAGGAGGGCTTGGTGAATGGAGCTGGGGAGTGCCTGGAGAGAGGGTTTGGGGTGGGGCACGCTGAGTGGGAGTGGCTGAGTGGGGTGGACCGTAGTGCTTGGGTATACTGAGGCTGGTAGGTGTAGCTTGTTGCTCCAAGGGGTAAAGGAGACTGTCTGGCGAAGCCCAGCGGGCTGTGTCTCTGGATAGAGAACTTGGGCGTGTGGCTGCGGAACTGCTTGTAGTGTTGGATGATGTCTGCATCTGAAGGGGCGATACTGCTGGCATTGTCTATATCATAGTGTTCAATATCTGCCTCTGGGCCATTACAGGGGGCGCAGGGAGCACTGGGGACGGTCTCATTGTTGTGGGGAATGTCTGTTTCATCATAGATAAGATAAGGGTTCTCCCTCTCAATAATGTCTGGTTTGGGGTTCCCTTCTGGTTGCTTCCGTACTGTCATGTCATCTCCATATGGAGGTATGTTATCTGGGTCATCGAATGCAACATTCTCACTACCCTTTTTCTTTTTCTTCTTCTTCTTCTCCTTGGGTTTCTTCTCCTTGGGTTCTTTTGGCACTTTGGTTTTGTTGCGGCCCTTGCAGTGGTTGCACAGGATGAGACTGAGCACCACCAAGGCAAGGACAGTGGCACAACTGCCAACAATAGCAGGCACCGCCCAGATGGGAAGGACCATAGTTTCTGCTGTGGGGCTTGGGCTGCAGACAAATCCGCCGTTGTTGGCTGTCTTGCAGACAGTGCCCTGAGGGCACTGGGCACCCAGACAAGCCACCAATGTCTCACAAGTCTTGCCTGTGTAGAACTCGGAACAGACACAGGTGAAACCTGAGCGGGGGTCCGGCACACAGCTGCCATGGTTCTGGCAGGGATTAGAGGCACAGTCACCAGGCGGGACACACTGGTACGTGTACCATTGGTTGACGCACATCAAACCATCCCAGCATGGGCTGCTCTCACACAGGTTGGGACCCCTGCAGCCGATCTTAACAGACGAACTCGTCTTAGTTAAGGTGACAAGGCTGTGTTCTTCCGTAAATGGCAGGTTCTCCCCATTGTACTTCACATAGGCCAAGCAGCCGTCAAAACCTGCAAATAAATCAGAGAGAAAACTGCTTCAGAAAACAAGAACCAGCTATCAGCAGCTAACAAGGGCATACGAGTGGCCTGGAGGGGATTCATTTCCGATTGCCACCAGACTGATGGGTTTTCAAATGTCTGTCGACTGGATTGCTTCTTTGTAAATAACAGGAATTGGGAGCCATAATCAGAGCTAAGGAATTTTGTTTAGACGGGTAATTGGTTCAAGCTTCGGACAAAAAAAGTGAAATTTCCTTCTAAAATATATATATTCTAAAATGGGCCAATTCAATCGCTGGCCAATTTGAGAGAAACATGAAATATCTTCTAACAGAGAATCCATCATCAGAGCCATTATAGCTTCAAGACATACATCTGGGTTGGATGAATGTCTCTGTGTCTAATTCAATCTTTTGCTTCTTGTGTTGCCCAACAGCACTGCCTCACCGATGTAAATAGATTTTTATTGAATTTATCCCAGTGCAGATTAAATCCATTTGTGTCTTTTCATTAGCTCTTGAAAAGTGAGTACACAACAGAACACGACTGTTCAGACACACATTGAGGTAAGGGTTGGTTAACAGGCACAGATCTGCATGCTGAGAAAATGCTTGTTTTATAAATGACCTGGTTCGTGTATAAAAAAGGTCAACAAATCTTTAAAATCGCCAATTTTTACCATATTAGTCCATAGTATTAGGTTAGTTTTTCCCTCCCTTGAAATTCTGAAATTTACTGTGTTGCATTACCTCCCTCTGGAAACCCTCTCTTTCACCTTTTACAAACTGTTCTTAACTCATGCTCAAGGACATCTGATCTGTGATTTAAGTCTAAACTAAAATGAGAGTTCATGGAAATAAGACAAAAACACCAAAAGTCCTCAGAGACAGGCGCTCCAAGACAAAGTCAAATTAAATCAATATTAGTTATTTTGTCCATAAATGATACTGTGATAAAAAAAAACATTTACTCAGCTACAGTAAATTCATAGCAGGTAAATCTCAGCAGTGTCAAATAGAAACAGATTTCAGACCAGAGCTCATTGGATGGCCACCAAATATGGTCAACAGTTTGCACAGCAGACTACTAATTCATTTGGGGAAAAAAACATATGTACTGGATTTATAAGGGCTCATAAGCTCATGAGTGCTCCATCACACATATGTACAGTATGTGCATTGGCACAAACCTGTTGTATATAGAAAATGTTTCCATAACATGCTGCATTAGTAATTTACAGTGGGTAAAGAAAGGGTGAGCTTCTTGGTCAAACACCAGATTTTGAAAGCTTAGGCGTGTGTTTGACACAGCAAGTAAATACACATGTATGTTCATATGTTCATATGAATAGTGTACATGCAACAAGGGTTTGACTGTCATAGGTCTGGAGAGGGCAATATCTAAACTGAGATTTCTAGCAAATGTCTTGTCGAAACATTACAAAAATCTAGTGGGTCCCAATGAAATGTTTTATTGAAAGAGTAGGATAACTTCTGGGAAAGTATTTTAGAATATCACAGGACACTAAAACTGTCTGATGAAACTGAACGTGGCCCATTCCCATCACATACATTATGTACTCTGAATTGGAACTACATTGAAAAATTCTTTGTACACTGAAAAAATATCTCAAATATTTGTGTCAGGAACAGTTGGGGTTAAGGAGCTCAAGGATCTCTCAGTTGTGGTAATGAGGGAGGAGAAATCACTGTCCTGATTTTTCCTGCCACTCAAACTTGTGACCTTCCAGTCACAAGCCAGCTAATTAGATTTTTAGCAATTATATGTCTGGCTCAGAGAAATAGGCTTTGGGTATAAGCCTGCCATTGGCTATCTTGATTTAGAATTGTCCTCCCTTCCGCTGTCTTCCGACACTATTTTTGCTGCATTCTGGGCTTAGCGCTGCCCAAGACGATTGTGATACCAGAATGAGAATGGGTTCAGCCAGACCTTTCTCCAGAGCTGGCACAGTGCTAAAACAAAGTGTGGAGACAGGTCTGGCTATGCAAGACTACTCAATTATAGACAGAAATGACTTCCCTCCTTTCCAACCCAAACACATTTTAAATACACTGTCGAGGCTAACCTGCTGCAGTTTTCTGCTGAGCAGGTCCAGGTGGGATCCCTCCAAGGGAAAAGGTTAAAACACTGAGACCTCCAAAGTCCTGGGTGGCGTGCTGGATGACCCTCGCGTGGTTGCTGTCTACCTGGAGCACTGTGGCTGAGCCGTTCTTGACCAGCTGGAGCGTGTGCCACTGGCCGTCTGACAGCACTACGTCTCCCACGGTGCGCTCCACCTTCCCCCCAACGCCCGCATCTGAGATGTAGTGGATGTTGCCATTCTTCAGCTGAGAGAAGAAACAGAGATTGAGGTTACACATAGTCCACTCACAGTCAGTTGAAGATAGGTTAACGGATAATTGGTCACACAAAATATATGAGAGTACACCTTTGAATCAGTGTTAAAATGCATGAAAAATGGCTTCATCCTTCTATGGGCAGCCTTATCTTATTATTATATTACCAAAGAATTCAAAACCATGTGATAAAAAGTAAAAAACTATTTTTTTTTACTACAGCAAATTTGTTCTCAAGGATTTAGTGTAAGTCACAACATCTTGATATGAGAATTCTACCTCAAAACAATTATATGTGGAGACCATAACTGACAATAGATAACTATCACACAGTCCTACTTTCACACAAACAAGACTAAGAGTCAACAAGCACAGGCTCTGTGAGGCTGTACTTAGGCACAGCAGTGATTTCAGCACGCGAATACGCTCACAATGATAATAATGAACAATCCAACAGATAGAGATATTTCAGTCTGGACCAAAGTGTTGGACTGAGAGTATCTCTGAGTCCACCAATTGTCTATACAGTATTATTTTCCATTACATTGTTCAACAAGTAAATAATTAAAGTTATATTGTCTCTGTCAATATCCACATTAAACAGTGCATCATAAATTGGAGATGAGTAGACAGACTAGATTAGTAAATTGATCAATTACTCGGTCCCTGAATCTGCATGCTGTTATAATTCTCGCATGATAAATAATGTTCTCTGAGAGGAGTTGCATAAACTATGGTTAAAATGCATTTTTTCTGATTAATGCAATGACTTATCATGTCAGCATCATTCATGAGCAATGACAGGAAGTCTTCTCTCAGTCTCCACAAAACTTCTACCACACTGCTTTCAGGATCCGATGTTGAGGTCAGAGATCGAAAAACAAAAATGCAGCTTGGTGCTCATAAATCTTTTTCCCAGCGGGACGCACTGCAGTTAATCATGTTCTCACAACTTGTGTGTATAGCTAATGTTATTCAGCCAGAAGATGATCAGAAGCTTGCTAACAACAAATTCAGAGAAAACATGCTCATTCAAACGCCCACTGGCGAAACCTCTTTCCAGAAAAGAGAGTGCATCTTTAAAAGAAATGAATCAAGCTCACATTGGCATGGACAACAAATTTGCGGCTTACACAGTGTATGGTAATCTCATATGCGCACTCCCCACTTCGATGGAAAAGTAATCCCGTTCTCCTCCTTTCAAAGACCCCAAAAATCAGCAATGATAAGTAGCTTCCGGAAGAATTGATATAAACTGGGAAAAGCGGAAAGTCCCCCAAGCCAAAGAATACTGAGTGCTCTAAACCTGGAAAACCAATCATGAAGTTTATCTATTAAACATCTTGTTTTTTATATCTCAGTATATATAGTCCTGACTCTCAACATATGTACTTATACAATGGGTATTCCCCTGCCCTTCCTCATGGTACTTATAATACTTTTCTGGACTGTTTGGGAAGCTGTGATGGTGATTTGATGAGCACCAGAACCTGCTCAGAGCCGGAAAACAAAATCATAAGAGAGAAAGTCTGATACTAAAGTGGGAAGGGGTAAGTGGTGGTGAGGGTGAAGGGGTTCTAAAAGGAAAATTGAAGAGGATGAATGAGCGCTCAGGACTCTTTGGGCAGCTGCCCAGGATCAGTTGGAGGGAGGGTGTGCTGAACAGGACGAGAGGAGAGAAAGAAGAATTAGGTGGTTAAAAAAGACCCATATAGTTGTAGTTTATACTTGGAGAGAGTATGTGGGGCAGTGAGTGGGGTTGTAAGGGGTAAATCAAAGTAAGGAGATGGTGTACATACAGTATCTGTAGCCAACCATTTCAACTTACATACTGTACATACAAAATTAAACTAATGATGGGGTCATGAGGTCCAAACTTCCAGGGGGCCTTTCATTGTCAGTGTACTGCATGTTTGCACGCGTACAAACCGAAACATGCACATGACTACAAATGGTGTTGGTGATGCAACGTATCATCTGGCCGCCACATTGCACGACCTCAGCTGTGTCATCTCAAACAAACTGATGAGCCAAAGCTGTGCTGACAGTGACTAGGAGCGAATCATGAG
Organism: Micropterus dolomieu; assembly: GCF_021292245.1. NCBI lineage: Eukaryota > Metazoa > Chordata > Actinopteri > Centrarchiformes > Centrarchidae > Micropterus > Micropterus dolomieu. Next base: position 29,147,093 of record NC_060168.1, on the reverse strand, counting down.
CTAATTATGACTTGCACGTAAGCTAATGAGATTTGTGAGTCTGCAGTATGGCTAGTGGCCTAACATTAACATTAATTATCTAAAAAATGCTGATTGTGTTGCTAGAAATTGGAGTATTTTTACCTGTGATTTGGGGTGATGCATAATGTGTACATGGGACCATTTCCTGTGATGATAATCTACCTCAATGAATGTGATTTAAAGGAGATTTGTAATACAAATGCAGCCTATATATGAAGGATTATAGGGTTCTTATATTACAATAAATTATTAACTTGGGGCCAGGGCTTTTATTTACCTAAACTAAAAGAGATATATCATTAGAGATAGGCCTTTCTTTCTAATGTCCCCTGTTTCATAGATATAATTTATTATACTTAGCAAGAAGCCTTCATGTTTTCTCCTCTTGGTAACAGACACAAAGTTCTGTGCACACTTCTAGCAGATCAAGGGGCACTGTCTATTCCCTGCCGCAGAATGCTTTAAATTAATCAATGCATAATAAAAAGAGAAACTTTAGGACGATGACTATGTTGCATTTCTGATGGTGAATCAGATGCTGTGGAAATACATTATGATGAATTCTCAACATCAGCCATAGTAGAAATAATATTTTTTCTCAGACTCAATCTGGGAACTGTTTGTACATACTGCTATCAATAGAAACTTTTCGTTAATACTCAAGATATCCATACATTGCCACATCATTATAACATAACCTTCACTTCTTCTTGCTTACGTACCTTAACAGTAGTGTAGTTGCTGCTCTCTTGCACATGCAGTAGGGTGCCGCTTTTGCTGCGTGTCCTGAACTTGACCTCCAAGCTGCTAGGATTGCCTGGGTCAGAGGTTAAGCCCTGCAGTGACTGTTTAAGAAGGACGTCGCGTTTAGGTCCTTGCTTAAGGGAGTAGTCCAGACGGCCGGTACCATCCAGGGACAGGGCAGTGTCTGCTGTCATGTCTATGGGAGAAAGATAGAGAATATCCTCAATCCTGTCTGACTTCACAGAAGTTTCACAGGCGACTGCAAAACTTTTATTTCCACTCCGGAACTGGTGGACACTTAGGCCCAAATGATTTTCCTAATCCAATTCCCATAAGCACGAATTGGTTCTTACATTCTCAGCAGTGGTTACAAATATCTTCCGATCAATGAAAGATGTAGGTAAATGCACAGAACAGCCCATGTGCCCTTGAGCAAGACACTGAACCCCTACCTACACCCTATTCAGAGCTTCACCTACATATCACTCAGGCCAGATTTCTGGTTATAAGTTGATTGTAAATTGTGTGAATGCATTATGTGTTTATTAGCTAAACTTTAAGCTTTGCTAATAAACCATGTGATGTAATTTTTTTAAAGCTACAGTACAATAATTTACAGAACCTTCACGCAGTGTAATTGCCCTTCAAAAGTAGATTTACAAACAGTTGAAATTAAAATGTGTGAGGGATTTTTATGGTTAACACCATAAAATGGTTGATTAATTTAAAGTGTTTATAATGATGTTCAGTAAAACGATGTATTCTTGTGGATGTATTCTCCCTCCTCACTTAAAATACTCTTGAATATACCGCGCAGTGCAGTATAGATTTAAATTTTTTTATTTGTGAAGCCACAACGACAAAAAAAAGTCAAAATGCTGTGGCAAAATCAGTTAATTTCAATCAAGTGAATCAGCGAGTGGATTTGCTCCCGGAAGTGAAGTACATCTGGACAAATATTTTATGTTCAACTTTGGTGAATGTTGATATGCAAATTCGTGCTGTTGATTAATAGAAAACGTCTGACTTTAGACAAAAACTAGTGCCAGGGAGTTGAAAACAGAAGCTGTTGTAGGTCATTAGCTGTGTTGCACTATACACCTTCATACACACAACTCTCAGGGAGTATGCTCCACACAAAAAACGCTGTGATCTTGTTTCGTGCCATGAAACAAACCAGCAGATTTCCCACAAAATCAAACCCAATGACAGAGAAAACTCTGGGGTGGAGGTTCCCAGACTTCTCAACTGATGATCTTGTTTGTTCCCGGTAACAATATGAAAGTCTCAACATAAATGTGGTAATGGTTATTGGAAACATTGCTAAACATACTGTAGCACCTTACACAGTAGCTGGCAGTTTTTGTGGGCCTCAAAGGTTTCTCATTCTGTTTTAGTTCTCTGATGTTGAGTCTGAGTAATGATACTATAAAATACACAAATGCTTTGAAGTAGAGCTCAGAATGCAGTGATGTGTCCTATATTAAGCTACATGGTGCAGCTCGATGACTCATGAGGGAGGAATCATAAATAGTCATGATAGAATTTTCCTTAGTAAGTGCAGCCTCAGCAATAAAGAAACACATCAAAGGCATATACTTACATTTCTCACAGAATTTGCCAGTGAAGCCATCAACGCACTGGCACTGCTGCCAAGACCAGTGGTCCAAACAGGTGCCCCCATGTCTGCAGGGGCTGGTGGTGCAGGCTCCTTCCAGTCTCGGACATCTACAGATACAACGACACACAAAGCGACAATCAGACAGTCAGTTTGACAAGTCAGCCGCACAGTTCGCAGCCGGGGGGTCCAAAGAAGAAGAAACTCCAGAAAAGGGGATCAGATGAGCTGTGATTTCTCTCCCCGTGATGCAATACAAAGCCCCCCTAAAGAACCCCAAGAGAATTAACATATTAAAAGATCTGTCCTCGCCTCACTATTCATATACCAGCAGAAAAAAAATTCCCTGGAATTCTGCAATTGGTTTCCCCCATCAAAAATCTGCCATTTGTATTAAAAAAACATCTTTTTAAAATCTCTCGAGAGGGTTTGAGAGTGTGAACAGATGTCCCACAGTGAGAGTCGGGTAGGTTAGAGAAGACGGGCAGATGGAAAAGAAGAGGGAGATGATGGAGAAAGGGTGAATGCGGGAATAGGAGGGATGGGGTTGGGTTGAGCGGACCTGTCAAGGATGCCACGCGATGCCAGTGCCTGACTGGGCTCCAGCGGGCGGCCGTTGACTGCAAACTCCATGATGCAGCCGACAAAGTCGTGGGTGGCGACCTGACCGCGCCGATGAAGGACGGGTTCTATTGACCTGACGCCTCCCACCAAAAGCCTGTTGGGCTGCACATCCAGGATCCTGCATGCACACACACACACACACACACACACACACACACACATAGATGAACAGAAGCACACAATGACTTAAATGCATGCAGACACAAAAGGACATATGCGCAGATCCAAAAGCTTACAAATGCATTCAAGTATTTAGAGGTATGCACACACACACACACACACGCACACACACACACACACACACACACAGACACACACAGAAAGACACTGTGGGTCAGTGAGTTTCACAACAACATGGACCCGAGACCCTTACAAAATAAACCTTCTGTAGACCATTGGCCCTTCCTCATCTGCCAAATCAATCTCTCTCTCTCGCTCTCTCTTTCTCTCTCACACACACACAATCTATACACACAAAAACACATGTGCAGTCCCACGTTTTTACCCCACAGGGCCTGGCTCAGTGCTGTCTGTGTGTAAAGGCAATGATCATCCAGTAATTTAATGAAGGTTTACATCATATATTGTATATTTACAACAGATGACTTCATTTTTGTATTATCATTGCACAAAAATGTATGAGAATTGCATATACCATGTTAAGCAATTTTTTTCATCCAGATACTAAGACAGTAAGGCAGTACTAACAAATTAAAAGAAAAAAATAAAAATAAAAGCTTGATTGAATTTTCTCTATAGAGCTCTCTATAGAACAGCATATTGTAGGGATATTAAATTGTTATATACCATTACATATTCAGATAAAACAAGGGGTTGGTTTAACTTGTCACATCAGAACAAATGCAACCAAGGGGTCATAAGGACATTGCTTTGTATTAAGGGTTACGATATATAGGGTAAAGTAAAACAACAACAGCAAAGAATTCAGAAAGTATGTTCATACCAGGTTTTGTATTATTTTCCATTATTTCGCCAGACATGGAAAATATCATTACATATTGAGTTTTCCAAGCCTTGGAACTAAAACTGTCAACACTATTTTAATGTATACATTTACAGCATAGAAACATGACATCTGTGTAGGGTGTGTGATTTTCTTACCAGTCAGTGTGTACTGCCACATTGCTCACAGCACAGTAGCCTGGTTCCTGGTCATCACCACACAGGTCCACAGTCAGAGATGCAGCCTACATGATGATAGGAACACACACACACACACACACGCATGTCATGTGTGATTGTCTAACTAACAGCTGTTTTAAAGTCACACTGCCTCAGTCCATTATTTTTCCCGGAGGAGACCCCACTCTTTGAATGGGAAACTGAGCTTGACATAGTTGTTTGCATAGCTCAAACACCAACAGGCTGTTTAAGTCACAGCCACAGTTGCTTGTGGTAGCTTCATATTTAATGTTCAGACATGAGAGTGGTATCAATCTTCTCATGTACCTATTTCGCAAAAGGTTGATCTATTCCTTAAAATCTTGTAAAAGATTCAGTATAGATGGCAATGTAAGTGCTGTGATCGTCACAATGAATGACAGTGACATACAGTAAATGTCAGATGTAAGCTGTATCACATATGTGTAATGCGTGTTAATGTTTTTTTTGAGAGATTTTAAGATTTGTGCGTAAATATCCTCTTATGCTCTGTAACTTTCACTCCAGGGTTCAGGTTCTACCCATTTAGGGTTACTTCAACCAATACAATAATTTCTCCCTGAATATTTGTGTGACTGAGTCTTGTTCAATGTTTTTTTCTGTTCACCAAATGGCATGTAGGCCAATTATTTTTCATAATCTCATCACAGTGGTTGATGGGAGAATGGCATAAATATGCCATACATTACATTTCCTATTTCCCGTTAATGATACTAAAGCTTTTGACCAGATGTGGGTTATTCTTCTGTTCCCTCTCTGCTCTGAGAGGGAATGACCCTACTAGGAAGAAAAGAAATGAGCTGGTGAAGAAACTGTCCGGAAAAGTGTGTGAAAGTGTTGAAAAACCAGGGCAATCATGCTCCACCTTTCCTGGATCTTAAGTAAACACGGACCACACTGGCCCGGATCTCCAACACAAATCATCCACGAGAGCACGACCCCACCAAGCGCACACACACAGACACACACACTAAGCACGCTTGAGTCAAAATTGAGATCAGACACATGGACGCATACGCAGAAGCACGTCAGAGTAAAACACACATTCAAACGCCCCAACACTTTGACAATAGCGAGGCGAGGAACAACAGGACTCGTTTGTCTCAAACACATTCGTGACTCTCTGAAGCGCCATAAAGAATGTCAGAACCACATAAACATTTTATTAATGTCTTTTCCTGTGATCAAAGGCATCATGCCTTACACACACTTCACTGCACTTACTGTCAAGTGTCTCATATTGAGGTAAAAAATATTAATCTCAAGAAAACCCCTTGGAAATTAATTGTAACAACAAAAAGTTAAGTATTGTGTTTTTGGGATTGGCTAACATTGAAGGAAATGTTAAGAAAGCACCACTGGAGATCATTGTTTTCCTCATGACTAATGTTATGGAGGGACCATAGCATTGCTCTCTGTTGTGGTTCAGGCCCTGAGTAACTGCTGTTACGCATTTGTTTTGTGCTTTTTTTCTAGGGCAAATAATTAAGCTAATCAAAGGTTTGATGATTAGCTGCTCGTGCTAATCAGCTACAGTGAGCCCTAATCTGTCAAACTACATTTGCAAATCTCACTCACAGAAGAGGTTGTTGTTTGTTCTGTCTTACAAACCTGATTTAAAATAAACTAAACTAACTTAGTTTTTGCACGAATGTTCCCAGCTGTGTAATTTCACAATTACATTTATTATTCTCCTACTTATCCCCCTCCAGCCATGCAGATAGTTTTGTTTTTGTTTGCACAGATTTTGAGACTTCTGCCATTACTCCAATGCAACTGAGGTCAATGGAAACTCATTTACTTGTTGCATTTACCAGTTATCTTGTGTTCTGAGTTTTGTCCATGACTATCACATTCCTTTAAAGGTTTAGTGTGTAAGTTTTAGTGGCATCTAGTGGTGAGGGTTGCAAATTGCAACCAACAGCTGAGTCACCACTCAACCCTCCCTTTGAAAGTGCATAGGAGGAGCTATGGTGGCTCTGTCGGCTCTTGTGCTAAATAATTCATGTGGTCCTCCATTTGTCCACGGATTAGCAATAGGTAGTTTTAGCAGTTTCAATTGGGATCTATTGGCCATCAAATCTGAAAAATAGTTTAAAAAACTGTGAATTTACCCTTACCAGCATACTTTGCATGATGAATGATTTTCCTGCTTACAACACTTGTACTCCAAAACTATTTAAATAACAAAGGAAACTTTATTCAACCAAGATTAAAAAATGGTGTCAGACTGAAGAAAATGTTAATGTTAGAACTAATGCTAATGCTAATCTAGATAATGAGTCCATTTGTGTTGTAAAGTTATGTTTGATAAGTTTTTTAAATGTACACTGTTAATGGCATCAATCACTTTTGCAGCAGGAAATATTGTTCTTAAAATAAATCTCTGACTATGTAAAGTGATTTTGTGTCTGTTTTAATACAGGAAATGGCTAAAATGATGTGCAAACATTCTGCATCTTTTGATAAAGTCTTACTAATCAATGTTTTTGGTTTTGGTTTCAGGACACACAACTTTACTATTTTGATTCACTCTCACTGTTCTCATTCCCACCAAGAGCCGTAATAAACTACAGTACACTACCTGTCCAACACCAAACGTCAGTTAGTATTATTATTTCTCATTGGTGGAGACAAAAACAGCTAAAATGAGAGTAAATATTGGAATTACATTCACCAGGTTGCCAGAAACACAACTCAAAATGAATGCTAATGATGTTTTGTTTGCTAAAATATTTACCATCATCGAGGTCTGTTAGGTGATAATAAATGTTGTGTTTATAGCTTGTTGTTGTTGTTGCAGTTCTCCCAAGTGAATGGCAAAAAACCATTACACCAATTGATAAAAGGCAAAACTGAACATTTACATAGAAACATGTCACAATTGGACTAAAATGACCCACAGTACCTTTTGCAAACATAGTGATCAGGTTCACTTTTAACTGGGGGAGCTGGCACTTCAGGCATTACACACACACACACATTTCTTTGTCATACTTCAAGAGCACTTACATGGTCACCTCCACACACTATTCATAGGGCACTGTATGCAGACAGAATCACAGTGCTCAACTTGTACTTTATTCCTTTCCATCCCATCACTCTGCACCATCTCAAAACTGACAATTTAACGATTTTACCAGCTTCCTATGAAACTCTCAGTGCACGGTGGGAAATGACAGATTTGAAGTCCTGCAGGAGAGCTACATTACAGGAAGGTTTGACAGGGCCTGGTTGCATTCTTTCCCTCTTTCCTTGCCACTGCATTGCTGGCAGGGAGAAGCCTCTCATTCAGAGCACAAAAGACAGAATTTCAACCTTCAGGGTCATTTTGGATCCTCGTATTGTAAATCACAACGAGCAATAAAATATAATTACAAACCATGAAAACCATAAGCTGAGCTACCCGTGGTTTGGGGCAGTTTAATTATCATCTGATGGTGCAAAAAGAATATAAGGCCAAATTTGGATGCAGATTTCAGCTATAAAAACCCAGGATATAAATGCTAATGATAGTGGAGCCTACGTTGTGAGTCCATACTATGTGGCATTTAGCAGATTTTCTACAATGTTTTTTCTACTAGACCCATAAGAACTATTGAGCCACTAAATGAGATATTTTCCAAGAATGCATGATGAAAAACATCTGACATGCAAGCTAATTTCTACCATAAAAATATATATTCTTACCATCCCAGCTCTCCTTGCAATGACTGTGTGGAATTGCCCATCCGAAACTTTTATCATGGTCATTAGTTTATAAGTTCCACTTCCCAAGTTGAAGGAGAAGCGCATCCGTCCCTCGAAGATCTCCAGAGCCAGAAACTCTGCCTTGTCTCCGGTTTGGTTATCATGGTTGTACATAAGCAGCGAGTTGCTCTTCAGAGTAGCAAACTTGATATATATGTAGTTATTGTTGGGATCCAGGGACGGAAACTCCATGTAGGAGAGCTCCTCAAAGCCATAGCTGTTCAGTTCACAGTGTTTGCCGAAAACCCCTGAGGACAAAACAGACCAAAAGAGAACTCAGAGAGGAAGCCAATGAATGATTCACGGTGCTGCTGTGACAAAAATATCTACAAAACAAAATCTTCATTGAGCAAAATTATATGTATCATAATAACATAGCAGATATCACTGATGTCAGATCATAGTCTTGTATGTTTGAAAAGTTACAAACTTATTCTTTTTGCCCACATAGGAGGCTTATTGATGACAACATCAATACAAAGCATGAAAAATGAAGACACAAAATGAAATGACAGTGTTCACATATGTTTAAATAATCATGGATAAATAATGGTATAACTTTCTTTTCTGTAGGAAGACTGCACATCTGAAATGTCCATCTTGCTTTTCAATTTACCAGCGCTTGCTAATAGCCTAAAAAGTTTCCTACAATTACTTACCAAATGGACAATGACAGTAATATCCATCCACCCGATTCTGACAGGACCCGCCATTAAAACAAGGGTTACACTCACAGTGATTGATGATGGAATCACACGTTTTGCCTGGGTTCACAGAACAACACAAATTAAAATGGATGGGGTGGCAGACAACACAGGAAAACCCAGAAGGGAACAGAGTTCTCTTTCCCCACAGGCCAAGTCATGCAGGCCTTTTATCACTTCACAGCTGAGAAATGCACTGCAAAAAAAATCCTACAACAAATCATTTAAACTTGCAGCGGGTCATTAAATCTTATTTTGTGTTGAAACAATCATAACATAAATAATTGAAAGATGTAATTTCACCTGTCCTAATGCAGTTTCACCTATTTTTTTTTTCTTGATATTTTGGAATATAAATCACTTGTCCAAGATGACATCATTTGAACCAAAACAACATCTTGAAACTTTCATAGGAAAAAAGAAATGATCTCAAGCAATTGGCAGATTCTTCTCACTAAGAATAGTCGGATTTTCAAACTTGTTGCAAGATCAAATTACATTTGGACAAGGCTGTTTTTTTTTTGTAGTTGAGAAAGACAAACATTTGCAATGTACATGAATAGCTGTCATGTATATACAGTAGGTGAACATCTAAATGAGTTGAAAGTTTTAACATCATGATAAAGACTGTGACATAAAAAAATAATGGACTGGCAATTAATGAATCAGACATAGTACAAAATAAAAAGACTGACAATGAACTTCTGCAAAAATATGTTAGGCTGTAAATCCTGCGACAAGTTGCTTAATGGAGATAGATTCTGCTGCCAAAAACTAGCCGGGGAAAACAGGAAGTTGAGAGTTCACTGTGAGGGCATGCAAACTACTGTAAGTCAATAGGTGCATTTCTTCAGGAGGGTCGTTTATCTTGATGAAACCTAAAGATTTGAGTTAATTTTTTATCGTCATATTAAAGAGGGACAGTAATGACTTGACTTGAGGCAAATTGCCTGCTACGGCCCGCTTTGAAAATGTCTTTCAGATGCTGGAGTCAGCAGCTGGACAACATGCAGGATTCAAACGACTTCTTCTAAATAATTCCACTTAAAATACACTCCACTTTTATCAAGGCTAATAATGTAGTGTATTCATTACATTTCCAAATGAAAAAGCCTGATTGGATCTTCTATAAAGCTGCTCATTTGTCATACAACTCAAAACAGAGCCCAATAAGAAATCCTTGATTAAGAAATCCTTCTGTATACATTTGGATTAGAATTGTATCTGTGTGTGGTCAAAGCTGCATGCACATGAAGGCACACAGTGAAATGTGATACTAGTGAACTGTCTGTGGAGTATACACTCAAGTCCTGACTACGGTCAGGTTTGCATCATCCTATTTATTAAAGCAAACATGGAAGGCTGATATGCATCACAGCTGATACCCCCCAACTAGTAATCTGAAAACTAAACTGTTTTTGGCAACCATGCTTGTATGCTATGGCTACAACACCTCTTGGAAACATTCAGAAGCAAATATTTTCCTTGGACCCAAAGCCATATGTGTGACTACATTATTGTGTGTGTGTGTGTGTGAGTGTCAGTGTGTGTATGTTTCCCCACATATTTTCTTCCAAGCCTAACAAGTGACTGTGTGGTCAGACATAAAATGTGACTCCTACGTGTATAGTACCTGCAAAGCCGGATTTGCAGAGGCAGTTAAAGCCGCCGGGGAAGTTCTGGCACAGTGCCCCATTCTTGCAGGGATTGGAAAGGCATTCGTTGATATCCCTCTCACAGGCCATCCCGGTGAAACCTTCAGGACAGGTGCAGGAGAAACCCCCCACCAGATTGTGGCAGGTGCCACCATTGTGGCAGGGCGATGGCTGGCACTCGTCGATGTCTGTCTCACACAGAGCTCCTGTGTATCCTGGCCTGCAGCTGCAGGCGTAGGGCTGCAGGGGGTGGTTGGAAACAAGGATCACTGGGACACTTTCTTCTGTCTTCATATCAGGCCCGACACTGAGACGCCTCTTGCAGCTGCCTCCATTCTGGCATGGGTTGCGTGTGCAAGGATCATGGTCCACCGCATCTATTTGCACCCCACTCTGTCTATATAAAATGTCTTTGATACTCTGGAAGAATGTGGCCACGCCGCTGGGGTTGACATATTGTCCGTGGCCCCGTTTCACAGCTGCCATTAGGAAAGTCTGATTGTTGAGTTCAAATGCTCCATAAAGCAGCACTCCTGTGCCTAGTCCTGCTAGCTGAGAGTTGGCAATGCGTAGGAAGCTGAGGTAGTGGTTGGTAAGGAAGCTTTTGACTCCTTGAGATTGGAGTCGGATGAGTATGCTGTTGTCCACTGTGGCATTCGTGAAGCCCATGAAGAGGACTCGGGCTGTATTGCTGACTGAACCATGAACACCATCACTGCTACGGATGGTTAGTTCAAAAGTTCCATCCGTTGAGCGAGCTTTAGAGTTGAGGTTGCATGTACCAGTTGGGATACTAAACAGACCGGAGGATGGCGGAATAAGAGAGCAGTGGAACCTATCCTGAATGTCAGGGTCTTGGGGTTTGACATCTCCCAAAGAACCTCCAGGAAACATGTTCCCAAAGTAGTGGACAAAGATTTCCATGGACCTTGGCTCGGAAGGATTGTCATTCTGATCATTTATTTTGATGCGAATTGTTCCTGTGGAGGACATTTGAGGCACACCAGAGTCCTTGATCACAACGGAAAGGTAGAAGTCACTAAACTGTTCTCTGTCTATCTCCCGACTGGTGGTTAACACTCCAGCTGGACTAAGGCTGAAGTAGCTGTTGGCAGATCCAGAACTGAGAAGGCTGAATAAGAAAGGGCCTTGGTTGGGTGGTAGATCTGGGTCAGATGCTGCTAGTGTGGTAACTGCAGTGCCAGCTCTCTGATTCTCCATCACCTCAGCATAGGCAGTTGTCAAAGTTGGACCATTATCATTGATATCTTCCAGATTCACAATCACGGTGGTGCTTCCGGTTGCAGGAGGTGTACCAGTATCCACAGCAAGAACTATTAGATTATACACAGGAGTTGTTTCTCTGTCTAGCTCTGCAGCCACAGACACTTGGCCAGTTTTTGGGTTGATAGTGAAAACATTTTTATCAAACTCTGGAGCAATGGAGTATGAAAATCTGCTCCAACTTGGTACAGAGTCTGAGTCCTCAGCATTCACAAAGGTAACAAGACCACCAGGTGAGAGACCTTCACTAACCTGCACATCATACAGTTCTTGGGTAAAAACAGGAGGGTCATTGGCATCAAGAACTGTGATGTTCACAAACACCTCGTCAATATCTGCCCCGCGGATGCTTCCAGCATTCTTTGCCAACACCTTCAGTGAAATCTTTTCCTCTTTCTCACGGTCTAGAGTACCTGTGACATAAATCTGGCCTGTTTTCTTGTTGATGCCAAAGCCCTTCTTTCTGCTCTTCCCAAAAATGAGGTAGTAAACCACTCCATCATCTCCTTGGTCTCGATCACTGGCGAACACTTCCCCGACCACTGTGCCTTTTGGAGCAGCTTCAGAGATTTCAAAGTAGTACTGTTTGGAGACAAAGCGGGGTACGTATTCATTGGCTCCCTTTAGCTGAATGTTGACATTGGCGAAGCTGCAGCGCTCCTCGTCTGGGACATTAAAGGCCTTTACTGTTAAATGGTAGACCTGTTTAGCCTCGTAATCCAAGAAGCCCTGGGTGGTGATAGTGCCCGTGTTGGGGTCAATAACAAAGAGGTCACTGTCTGATGACTGTATCACGTAAGCCATGACCGCGTTAGCTCCCGAATCACGGTCTATGGCATTCATTTTGACCACAGTGGTGCCACTAGGAACATTCTCCTGTACAATGGGGAAGTACTCGTCAGGATCAAACACAGGAGGATTGTCATTCACATCAGTCACATGTATTGTGACGGAGACATAGCTTGTTTTTGCAATCCAACCACCATCAGTAGCTGAAACTCTAAGCTCATGTTGTTGCTCCTCTTCAAAATCCAAAGGGTGCGCTAGGGATAGCACTCCACTTTTACTATTAAGTGAAAACAGACCCTTGTCATTGCCTGAAGTAATATTGTATGTGATAAGGCCATTCATTTCTTTATCTTTGTCTCTAGCAGACAGGGTCCTTATTGCTGTTCCCACAGCAAGGCTTTCAGGTACAGTAGCTGAGATTTGGCTTTGTGAGAACTCAGGCGTGTGATGGTTTTCCTCTGTGACTGCGATTCGCACGGATATTCGTGCAGACAAAGGAGGATTTCCCCTGTCACTTGCTGTGATGTCAATGAGAAACATTTTATTCATATCAGATGTAAGGGAGGAGGCAACAGTGATCCATCCACTTGTTTTATCTAGTTTGAATTTACCAGAGCTGTTTCCACCTGTTATTAAGTACTCAACCTCAGAATTAAGGCCAAAGTCTTTTTTGTCATGAGCTACAACCCTAATCAATCTGGTACCAACCTTGACACTTTTAGTGACAGGGGTAAAGTAGCTAGGCAAATCAAACTCAGGGGGGTTATCATTGCTGTCTACGATGTTTACAATTACTGTCGTCTCACTCATCAAAGGCTTGACTGCCCTGTCTGAGGCTGTGACAATGAAGCTGTGGCGATTTATATTTATGCTACTAGCACCTGTTGAGTTCTGATATTTCAACTGCTGCTTCACAAATATCGCTCCAGAGCTGGCGTTAATTCTGAAGTACTCTGACTGGGACCGAATGAAATAGAAAATTTTGCCATTGACATCCTCGTCGGGATCTGTGGCAGATACCTGTGTGACCAGGGAGCCCACCTCAGTGAGCTCAGGGTAGTCCAGATAGTAAGAGGGACGACTAAATCTGGGGGCATTATCGTTAATATCCGTTATAAATATGGTGACATCTGTGCTTACTGTCCAGCCAGAGTCATGGGCAGACACTTTGACAATGTATTGATCTGTGTCTTCTCTATTGAGTGGCCTACTTATTATTATGTCTCCTGTGTTTGGATTAATACTAAATGGAAGGCTGGTATCTGTAATTGAATATCGGCTAATGGCATTTGAACCAACATCCTCGTCTGTGGTGGTGACTCTGGTGACAGTGTAACCCACTGGGGCATTTTCAGCCACTGTAGCACTAAAGATCTTAGAAAACCTAGGAGCATTGTCATTCACATCCAGTACGTTGATTAGAACTTTGACTACTGTGTTTTTGGGTGGCAACCCACGGTCAGTGGCTTTGACTTTCAAAGTGTACTGAGCCACCTTCTCCCGGTCCAGTGGCTTGGTGGTTCGTATTTCACCAGTTGCTCTGTTAATACTGAAGCTGTTCTCCTTGTTGCCATCAATGATGGCATATTCAAGCTGTCCATTTGGCCCACTGTCCAGATCAACAGCAGAGACCATGAGCACCCGCTGAGGTGAAATGTTCTCTAGTATCTCAGCATGGAATGGATCCTTATCAAACACTGGGTGATTGTCATTCACATCCAGCACAGTTATTTCTACTTTCTCATAAGAGGAATAAGGTGGGAAGCCCTGATCTCTGGCCTCAATCCAGAGAACATACTTCTGAATGTGTTCATAATCTAGTGGATGTCTGATTGACAACTCGCCTGATAGCTGATCAATATGAAAGGCGTTATCCAGGTTGCCGCTGGCAATGTAATATGACAACGGTCCACCCCTCATAGAAGATCCAGTCACCGTTGTAACAACGTGGTTGGTCGACTGGCTCTCGGGGAATGTGAATGCATGCTCCTTCAGTTTGATGACAGGAAAGTTTCCTCCAGTAACAAAGCGGACAGTCACTGTGGTCGTATCTGTTTTGGGGTTAGCTCCACCGTCTTTTACTCGAACAGTAAGGGTAACTTCTGAGCTTCCAGTAAGCTTCTCATTGGCAGTGATGGCTCCTCTGATGGGGTCAATCTTGAACTTGTCAGAGTTGCGCCCTATAAGGGAGTAGTGTAGCTGGGCGTTGGAACCTGAGTCCTCGTCAGTGACAGTAACAGCAAAAACCAGGGATCCTAAAGACATAAATGAGTTTTGTGTGACAATTTGTTTTTATTTTAAAGACGCTGACATTGCATAAACTTGCATATAAACGGTTGAGAGTATATAAGTTACAGTGAAAAAAGATTAAAAAAACAAGGAGCTTTAACATTACTGTAAACCATAATCTTAAAGCCTTGTTCCAACATGTAACATGTTCTTCTTAAATCTGTTTAAGACTAAAGTGAAATATTTAAAATAACACTGTGGGTGCCCTGTTGGAACAAAATTCCAGTAACAGTGAGAACAAGTGCAAACCATACAATTTGTTCAACATCTTAAAGGCTTGTACTAACCTGCTGCAGTAGAGGCAGGTATATGGGTGACATAGGGGTGGTGGTGGAAGCGAGGAGGGTTATCATTGATGTCAGCCACCGTCACGGACACGGTGGCGGAGCTGGACAAGCCCTGGGGCTGCCCTCCATCTGTTGCCACAACCAGCAGCTGGTAATTGGCCCTGTCTTCTCGATCCAGCAGGGAGCTGGTGATAATCTGTCCTGTAGCTGGGTTGATGGAGAACTGACCGTGTCCTCCAGTCAGGCTATAGCTGTAGGAAAGATGAAGAAGGACAAGTTTCAGTGAAAGTTTTGTGATTTAGATTTTTACTCCACCTGCATATATTAACATGTTTTTGTTATTTTAATTAAGAAATTATAAAACTGTGAAAGGACATTACAAAGTATGAAATAACACATAATCACAATGTCAGTCCATTACTTTCTCATAGTACCTGCCACTCAGTGGCTATAGAGGTACTTCAATTTCTCTATAATGAACACATCTTATGTTACAGTGAGGACATTTCTAATGTGCTGACCGTCAGGTGTTACATGAGTCATTCCTCAGCATAATAATAGTTTCTACATATTGTTTTCTGACCTGCCAGTGAGTAAAGGGACTTGTTCAGTACTGTGTCAATGTGGTCTATAGAGGGCACTGTTTTGAGCTTCACAAAAAGCACATTAAATAGAATAATATGCTCAACAATGGTCACTACATTGTAGTGGCGTGACATCACATCAGTTAGTTAATTGAGGGTCCAGCTTCATATTTTATCAGATTCAGCCACTGTTTTCTGCTTCACTGCTCAGAGAGTCCCTGTGGTTCAGGCTGCCTGTTTCTTGTTTGAGAACTCCAGAATCCTTTATTTGATTTATTTTATTAAATTTAATTTACCTTACTGTGGAACATGGTATTTATAAAAGAAAACAAAACACAAAAAATGCTAAAGCTGTAAAAAAAAATATATCACATACAATACAAATAAACAAAACATAAAATACAAGCATAAATAACATCACATAACAAAACTCTTCAGGACTGAGGGGCCACAGTCGTTGGCTTTCAAACAAATATCATGTTTCACGCCGTATCTCACAAGTCTCCAGCAGGAACCAGATGTAAATGTAAACTGACACATACATGTACACACCAGTGCATATTTTGAAAAGGCTTCAGAAAAAGCATCCCCCTCCAGAGATGGGACTACAAAATACAGAACGTGTGAAAGCAGAGTGGATGCAAAGCTTATTTGGACATAATCAATAACATAAACTGTCTACAGATGCTTGTGGTCTGAACACAATCCAGAGAAAAGTCCAGGTTTTGGACCTACATTTAATAGGCTGTAAGAATCCAAACTAATAACTGAAGGTAATCGGTTCTGGTCTCTATTAAGGGCCTGGAACACCATGGAACCCCTGATGGGCACAACTCATACTGTCATAGACAATTAACATCCTCATTACTGTGTTTTGGGAATCTGGAACGCGCTGCGTTACCCCTCAATGTGCACCCAGTGGGGTTACTAAGGAGAGAGGAGGGGTCGGACTTGAGTCAGTGTCCGGCTTGAGAGAGACAGGCCAGAAGCTCTTACAAGCTCCGCCATGGATGGGGCTGTGAGCGTGATAAAGCTGTCACCCAGCTTGAGAATAGTAGCCCAAACAATGACTCTGGGTACTGACGAAAACTCTGCTCCTAAAATTCTGTCACACAATTGCATAAAAAACATGGAATTTTATAAAGCTGGTAAAAAGGTGTGAGGAAAGCCAAAACCCAGTTCTGTATGAAAAGGCTTTTCCACACCAGGGAATGAAAGCAGACTTAAACTGACCTGAATACTCACAGTAGTAACTATAACTGTACAGAGCAACATAGATCTCATATGGACTGAAAAAAATGGATTCATTAGTGCTATGCACACAGATTTTATTCTTGCATTAATCTGTCCGTAATAAAGTAAAAATTTGATGAAATAGACCATCAGTGAATATTATCCCAGGAAAAAAACTAATCAACCAATGAGGTCATTTCCATAATTTGTTACTGGTGTATGATTTCATTATTTTTCTTTCTTCTTCTGCCAAACTTTCATCCCTGTCATTGAAAGTGGAGACACTAATGAAATCTAAAGAGGAGATTTAAACTCAATCTCAGCAAAATCAGTTAATTTGGCTCTGTCTATTCAGGAAATAATCTTAAATTTAAATTATTTTCAGATTGCATTTTGGTGATTCAGGACATTTGTTGATAATTATTTCACTATGAGACCCCCTTTAAAACTAGACACTTGCAAACAATGCTTTTGGGCCTTGAATGATCAGAATAAAGACAAACATATTTTTATGTATAAATTGGATTAAAGGTGCTTTACAGAGCAGTAAAGGACATTACCAGGTGGGGGTGCCCTGGAGGCCTTGGGGGGTCATGAACCTCAATGTCCCCAGTTTGAGATTAACAGGAAACATTTGCATGTTGTTCCACATTTTTAATTTCATGTATCTAATTAAAGCATCAAGACAAAAACACTAAAAAACACATGTATCCGGGTCAAAAAAATGAGACAACAAACAGGAATTTTATGTGGAATCAGAGGAGCGCACCTTATAACACCATTGCCACCAACATCTGCATCAGAGCTGTTGACCAATAACACATCTGTCCCTGTCGGGGCGTCCTCCATGATGGTGGTGTGGAAGGTGGAGGAGGTGAAAACAGGGACGTTATCGTTCACATCGTCCACCAGAACTGTTACCATTCCTGTTCCGCTCAGAGACGGAGAACCTTGAGATGAAGGGAAAAAAGGAAAAGAAATAAACTATGAGTGACAATGGCAGTTTGCTTTTCCTTCAGTGAGTACACTAAAAAGAATAGTCAGGAAAGAAGCAACTCATTACACTTTCCATTCACATAACATACCTGAACATTGAGAAACTTCTAACTGACAGAATTAGGAACTCCCCTTGGACGCATGGTGACTTACTGTACATGACATTTCATTTGCAGCAAGATCCATGCTGAACCAATTCATACAACTGTGACGGCTGAGCTACAATATTCCTGCTGCATTTAATTCAAGCAAATTTCCCTGGCCATCAGTTTGGGTTTCCATCGGCTGCTGTACTGCCACATCAACACACATGAGCGCAGAATACATCAAAAGGGCTTAATGTCTCTGAAACCAAATCTTTCAGGCGTCCTTCCTGGGGTCTTGGACACTCATAGATTTAATTTCCACTGTAAGGTATCTATTTTAAGGTGCACGGCACTGAGCGAGTCAGTCTGTGGAATTTGAGCGAGGAAAAGTGCTATTTTCAGCAAAAATCTGACCATTTTTCTCCCAGAGCGGGTGACGAAACGGGGCTTGCTGGGCCCCGGGGGATGGATTTAAATCAATAGCAGATGAAAACGAGCCGCAATGCAGAAAAACCTGAAGTGAAAAAAAAATTCAGACATCTGCCTTGCTTGAGTTGGCCTTTTTAATCCTTCCTCAAATGGCACGCTGAACTGCCTGATCTATATTCCAAACATAAACAAGTTCACCCGTGTTACTCAAAGTCACAATATGGGATTTGGGGACATCTAAAAGGCATGGAGCTATTTTGAGCTGTTAACGATTTGCATATGTTTACATCATTTATAAGGACAGAGAGCACCTGAGGATTGAGCAAAGCTGAAATCTGCAAGCTCTATGAGGTACTTTTCCCACCTCTAACTTGTAGTCATTCCCTCCTGCGGCTCTCTTCAGGAATCTATGTGAATCTGTCAACTATAATACACCCAAATAAAAACATACACAATCCTGAGCTTGTGACTCCTGTGCCTGTGTACTCAGCTGTTGAAAACATCAGATGCTTGAACTTGCGTACCGTGGGGGCCTGGATTAATAAGAGATAATAAAAAACATTTGGATGGTGGCCACCAAAATTCTCTGTTAATGCAGAGCTGTGCAAAATCAAAACATCAGAAATCTGAGAAAAGAGGGTGTTGAGAGGCGGAGGGTCAGAAAAGAAAGCTTGAGGGACGCTATGGCTCTATTGCTCAGCCAGCCTGGATTATCTTATAAATATGATAAAATCAGGGCAACATGCTCATTATATTTTGTTCCAACTCCACTCATTTGAAAGTCAGATGATTTATCTTTACCTCAGCAGCCTCCTGAGATGAAACATGAGTACTGCTGCTAAAATGACTCCATTCTGTCACACCTTCTTACCAAAAGATGGCAAAGTGAAAAAGGAATATGAGCACCATCAAGAACTCTTTTGCTTTTAGACACACTGGGACTTATTGTCTAGGTTCTAGGTTTAGATATGAGGTATTTTAGCCATGCTTCTTGCATGACTCTATGGATGGCTATGTCAGTCAGTCCACCACTTATGTTCAGACTGAAATATCTCAACAATTGTATGATGGATTGCCATGAACCTTGCTACAGATATCAATGATCCCCACAGGATGAAACCTACTGACTTACCAAAAAAAGTATTGGGGTGTACGGGCATAGAGATCAATACTTTACATAAAGTATGTTCCAGCAGGATAGGACACAGGGCAGAAGTGTCCTTGAGAACGAAATCAAATTCCCTACAAGCTCTGCAGCTGCTGTTAAATTGCTGACACTAAACTGTGCCCTCCCTGTGGGCAGAGAAGAGAAATTTCCTTACGAAGATCAACAAATTTCAACATTATTGTGGGGTTTGGAGACCACCGCAGCTTCTTTCAGGAGGTCAGGGGATTCCTCACAAAACAAGATTTGAGATAGTTTACTGCAAAATCATTTCACTGCCTGGCTTTATGATAATAAACACACATTGGACCTTAAGCTTCTCATGTATCCAGGATTTCTGGTCAGAACAGAAGTGGCTAACATGAACATTCAGAATAAACACAGCTGAATTCCAGAAGCCAAATAAATGATACAAAGAGCGGTAACAGTACACAATTTCTATCCCAAAAGAGGCCCAAAACCATACTACACAAATCTTTAGTGACTCATTACCAAAATGAGTCATGTCTTCTGCAGTTATAACTAAGACATTGCAGGCTTTTTTAAGTATCCTGTGTTTATATCCAAATATAGGCAATGTTGAATTTTGAGGTGACTATGTATTTCCACTTTTACAAATATTTGTGATTAACAGAATACTGCTGATAAACAAAATACTCCAAGATCATTGCCGATTTATACAGGAACAACTGATGACAAATTTGGTGTCAAGCGCAAAGAATTAGCAGCAAAAAATGTAAATTGTGGTATGCAATTTAGGTATCATTTATTCTATACTGTATCATCATAGGACTGTTATGTAATCAAAGGACCACAACATGTGGCTAAGTGTACAAACAAATGTAGTCAGCAGGATTACTTAATCAACATCATACGTGATTGCGGCTTTCTAATCCGCCTACGCGGAGTCTGTGGTGTCACACGTTCAAGTGTGCAACGTGATTGAATTGACATGAGTCATCGTTCAGGAGGTTGTCATGGCAACAGATTAGAGCAGCTCCTGCTCCTCCTCAGCTGATCCTCTTAATTGAGGAGTGATCCAAGTCAGCAAGGTGTCTGTATCACTTTAAGTTAAATGGTGTGGAGCTGCTGCTGCCAGGCAAAGTGTGTTTGACAGTCAGCAACTCGCTAAGACTGTTGTTGATCAAAGATGTTCTGTGCAGGCAGGAGCTGCTGGGCAGATAAGTGGCTCTGGGAGCTAAGTGGCTTTGTCTATAAAAGCCATTAGTGACTACCAAGAGAGTGAGTGGATGAAGAAAACATTTGGTTTTAAATATCAAGCCAGCTGCTATATTTTTCTGAACTCAAACTGCACAGTGAGTACGGTTGCTGCATTTCAATAGCATTGTTTCCCCACTAAGAACGGAAGCAGGCCAAACTACAAGGCTAGCCCCGTGTATGTGTGTTTGTGTGTGTATGTGCAGTACATTGCTGTCCTTCCAGGCGTGTCACTTTTGCACAGGATGTGATGTCACAACCTGTTTACTGCCTCAGGAGAACGAACAACCTCCTCCACCACCACTTGTGTGACCTCTGACCTGCATTACTTCTGTCACCAAATGCATCAGGGACTCTGAGGCATAGGACACTGTTACTCCAGCTAATCCTTAGTAAGCATTGAGCAAAGACACCCCACCCCCCCTTAGTGAATGCCTAAACTGCACTCAAATACTCCCAAAGCCTCCTGACACTCCTATGTGCGACCGTGAACCTGTGCTGACCCAACCGCCGTCGACAGTTGTGGGTTCAAACGAAGGATTTTTCACATGTTTCTTAGTGTATCACTTCTCACAGCATCATGCACCTCCGTGCAGCCTCAGGACGTGCCTTCTGAGCCTCCTGGGGCTCACTGATATCATATAACCTCTGGCAGCTGTTTCTAAAAACCTGCTGTCCAATGTGTTAATAGTTCAGATCTATCTTGTTACATTGCGTAGGCTGACAGATTTAGTCATCAAGGAACACTATATCATGGCAGGTATGCAAATGTATGTAAATGACAGTTGTTTCAAATGGTTAGGGAGAGACATTCTTCAGATTCATAAGATGGCGGCTACTAAATAACAGGGTCAACATTACAGCTAAGTATGTTGTCTGTTTCCGATTCTTAAATTTCCTCTGAATACCATACCTGCAATAGAAAAACAAACCCAGAATACTGTTTTGTACAAAATAACCTCCATCCCCTTCTTCTTTTTTTGGAGAGAGTGACTCAACAGGAGAGGAATGCTCTCCAAGAGTGCTGAGAAATGCCAGCATCCCCGCCAAACAGTCTTTGCTTGAATCTGGCAAAGCCCAGGGAAGAGTGTCAGGGTCAATGATTTAGACAACTGCAGCCGAGGCGGGTGTCACCTCGTGCACCGTGGCTCAAGCCGAGAAAGGGGGGGAGGGGTTACGAAGAGGAAATATGCCTAAATCTGGCAGCGTACAATCTGGCCCACCGCTATACGACAAATGACATCATTTTGCCACGGAAAGAGAGCTGGTGGAAATTTGCAGCGGGAAGTCAGCTGCCTATCAGCGGCTGCCATGCACTGTGGTTAGAAAAGTATTTTTCCATTGGCAAATCATGTCCCCAGACCCATTATTCTTTTTCTTTCTACAGTAACTTTGTAAATTCTACACTTTTTAAAAGGTTGCATACAAGCGGGACCTGTTTTATTTGCCTGTTGTAGCAGCTGACACACGCAGGTACAGACTAATCATTAGTCGTTAGACTTCATGGAACAAAGTCACGCAGGTAAATGTTCATCAAATGATAAGATAAACAATTACTTAAAGAGATCACTGAATGAGATACAAAAACATATCCAGGTCACTGCTTATGCATGTTTGACAGGAGAGAACTAGTGTTTGCATTCTTATTACCATTATGTTTAAAGACCTCGAATTTGTAGATCACTTGTTTGCCAAAACAGATAAGGCAATCAAGGCACTACCTCACCTCTATCTAACGTTTTTTTCACAGTGAGCATAATCTTATTTCAGGGGTTAATCAGGGGTCACTTAGGAAAGCAAACCACTATTGACCTGACACTCTCCTGGTGATTGTAATCAGCCTCACATCATCTGTTTTTCTGCCACGACGCAAAGTTATCAACATCATCGTTCAAAACTCAAGATAAACTGTGTATTTATACGAGCAATTTTGCTGTGGCAAGAAAATTGTTTTGGAAGCAAATGCCACTCATCACTTAGAGTCCAGGCAAGTGAGTTTGTCTATATTTGATCCAAATTCATCTTGGTTATTATTGCACACGAGGAAATTGGGTTTTGATCCAGAGAAGCATGCTCCCTCAATCAGTAAAGAAAATAATGGACCGTGTGGTGCCGTGTTTCCATTAGGTGGTTTTGCTCTAGGGAGCTGTGCTGGAGTCACTGAGCTCTGAAGCAGTATGGATACCATAAAGGATAAGTCCACGCTAAGTCCTGATGATAACCCTGTTTTCAAAACTGAGAGTATTCTTCTTGGGAACACATCAGACTGATGGTATTCAGATAACTGTTATGTGGTATATATATGGTATAAAGTAGAAAGACACTGGCGTCAGTGCACCTCATTTCACACAAAGCAATTGAATCTGTCGGGGAGCTCAAAGCGCTCAAGCCACAAGAGGATTCCTCCCTGCTTTAATTGAATCTAGAAACACCATTACCATTTAATTAAATGCAGCACATTCCCTTCAGATCTGGGAATGACACAGTTGGGGCAGTGACAACCAAAACAGATCCCTCTGTTTGATATTTCACAATAATCCCAAAGAACTTAAAGTGCTTGTTAAACTAGCGGTGGGAATGACATTCAATTCTGTCTGCTAATATTTCATTGCTGCATCTAAGCACAGATCTAAGCACTTTGTTTCAGTGTGGATCACGTTTGGAGAAAATGGGAGAACCCAGAACAACCCCAAAGAATCGGCGTCCAAAATAACAGGCTTTCAGGACCCTGAGACTAAACTAGACCAGCTGACCATCTGTCGACTCCTCTTCCATCCTAAAGATCCACAGACAGTTTTCTCTGTAAGCCTCTCAACCCAGAAAGTATGGTCTAGCATAAACATATGGTCAGGTCTAAGCACCTTATTAGTGTACATTACCACCAGACAATCACGTTAACCTCCAAGAAGGTGCCGTGGCCATACTTTCTGAACCGGAGGGGGTACAAATACATGTGTTAATCACAATTAAGCTATGTGTTTTTTGACTGCTGCAGCTGCTATGAGGACACACACTGCTGTGAGAGCCTTGCAGGGGGTTGATTTGAAGGAAACAGCAGCACCCACCTCCTGGGAAAGGCTGCGAGTTGCCCTGCGTTGCTCAGTCTAAGCTGTGCTAAGAAGCAGGTTTGAGTGTCTCTGCTGGCACAAGAGATAATCTCTTCCTTCAATATACTTCATATTGACTGATGTGTTATCGATTAACAGACAAACAACTTTAAAGCTGGGATGTCCAAACAACCTGGTTCATTAAACTAGGAAGTCCAGGACAGGTTGACTTAGGGAAGACTGATGAATGTGTAAATTTATGAGACAGCCCATCTGTAGCCTGAAGCTTAAGGCTAAACGGTTAATTAAGGTTTATGGACTGGAGCTAGATTGTGCTCTTGAGGGACAGCGTAAATAAAACACACCATTACTCAGGGGGAGAGAATTGGCCGCCATCAAGGCAAAATTGACATTTTTCTCCCTCAGAGAACCTGTTGCTTTGCGACAAAGCTTCTTTTAATGCGACCCCGTACAGCACCCATGAATGGCCTCGGAGGAGCTGAGTGCAGGGTGCGAGCTGTCCCACTGCACAGTTTGCCAAACATAAAAGAGTAAACAGAGGTTTTCTCACAGTTAACAAGCCAAAGAGTGAAAGGGATATCTCATCAAAGCTACTAACTGGTAGTGAGTATTTCTAATATTACAGTAATCTCAGAGGCATTCGACAAATTAAACTTAAAATGTTAGACAGCTCGCCAGTTATTTATGGAGTGCTGCGTCTGAATGCTTTTGAATAATTTCTTTGCCATATGTTACGGATAGGGTTTGGTGGTTTGCAGGCAGTGAAGAAAATAATATCGACAGACAAAAAGTGCTGCCCTTTCTCATATTTTAGGGCCTGTGGTGAAATTTTATAAAGTGATTTGCCTTTTGTGTTTTTATTACAATGGTGCTTTTATTTGCTGAATATTTGGCAATCCCTATTTAGCAGCGCATCTGTGGAACATGCAGTGACTGTTTTCCATTTTATGGTGACAATACCAACAGATCATAACCAGTGTGAAAGGTGGAAAACATACACTGGCAGTACAACTTTCTCATAATACAACTCTATAATGTTCATACATGGGCTATTTAAATCTGAAATATGACTTTGGAAAAGTGTTCAGGAGTGAAAGCATGCATTCTTTTTTACACACACATTACATACTACAAGCTATTTAAATAAAAAAGCAGCTACAGCTAGTTATGATTTATTAGCTTTGTGAGAATGTGATGTGCTAACCAGGGTAGTAAGAGAAACTGAGCAAATAAACATCATTAATGAGTGGATTTTGCCAGGCTGAAGCACTAATCATCCAACCCACACCACCTTTTTTAAATCCAACTATTACTTACCAAAGCTATTTACGCAAACATTTAGATCCAGTAATTGTTAAAGTGTACCAGGGAGTGGAAAAGAGAAAACAGGCGATAGGAAAAAACTCTGCAAGACCACATTGTTACTGCAAAGTTTTTAAAGAGCTGATCCAGAATGTTACTGCTCTGTTAAAGTTCATTTGAGGAACCTGATATTTTATTTGGCTAAGTCTCGTGTTGCCACTAGACTGCAGACTGGCTGAAACCATCAGAAATGGACCCCATTAAAGATTTATTGTGACCAGTGTTGGACAGTGATCTAGCAATTCCCCGGCGATGTTTTAACACCGCGTTATCAGTGTCCATGCAGGGATTTCATTTGTTCTACAGTATATTTTTATTTGTCTAATATGAGATGGATAGATACTCTGTACGCTCAGGTAAAATATTCCTTGATAATGTAGTTTACTACGTGATGACAGACAGGACCATCGACCATTATTTAACTAATCAAGTCAGAGGGGAAAAAAAACTTAAGAGGACTGGAGGGTTTATACACAAGATTCATGGGTGCCATTTAAGAGAATCAAAGATCCTGCTTTAGAATGGGGATGGTGATTAAAATTCTTTATTTGCTAAGCGACCATTTAGCCCCCCAAAACTTCCCCTCACCCACCAGCCAAAAGGCCATATACAAACAGTGAGGCATTATGGAGCTATGTACTGGAGGCATGTGAAAGACATGGGATTTCTATGCGACCGTATCCGCTGTAATAGACATGGGCCAAGGGATTTACTGTGCCTTCTCTTTAATAAATGTGACCAAACACGATGCATGTCAATGCGCCCCAAGGACGCTCTCACCACCACACGCAGATTCGCACAAACTTGGAGGAAACCGACATAATACACAAATATAATTGCACAGTCACACAAATACAAATGTATAAACAGGAACAAAAAAAAAAAAAAACAAAGAATAAGGGAAGATACAACCTCACAATACAGGCACTGTCACACAAACTAAAAGTCTAAAACCCTAAAAGTCCCTCTTGCCTTTGACAACTTGATATTTAATGGGAAGCTGTTCCACAGTAGGACCACCGATATAAAAAAAAACATCTGGCATTATTATTTACTTACTGAGAACACAGTGTACACAGAAAAAGCTGAACTTTATTTTCATGATGTAAATTTAATATGTTTATGTAAACTGAAAAGAAGATGTTTAGAGAAAAAAAATAATGCTATCAAACTTTTTGGTACTTACAAAAGGCTAATCAGTTGCAAAATATTACACCTGACCAGCTGCCAGATAAATAAAAATATGTTTTCTTCAACCACAGATGCCCAGTTAAAGCTATTCCATGAACAGTGAGTAGCAACATTATTTTACTGTGTGGCTCTGTAGGAAATCTTATTGTTTTACATTCTTCCATGGGGGGATAACTTGTATGTTGCTAAGCAGTGGCCTACATTTCTGATTTGCCTGCAGCAGATGTTGGACAAGCATTTAGATTAGCCTCGGAGCCTGCAGCCCCCAATGTCTCCTGCTATCTGCACAACTAGTTAACTCAGAAATGCTGTGAACAACTTTCCATAAATGAGAAAGAGAAAAGAAAAAAAAACCTGAAATATCCCTGGTCTGATCTTCAAGTTTCCTCTCAACAAGACGCCTTGTAAAACGCCTTTAAGCAGCTTGTATGGATGCCACAATTTGGGGGGCTGTGCTCAGATTTTCAAATAATGGCAGACATTTGCCAAAGTCTGCTGTTCTCTAAGCCAGAAGCCATTATGGAAACCAGCACCCAGTAAGTTCTTTTGTTTCCATCCATTTCATGACAGATTTCAATCAGCACAGCAGTAGAGAGGGTCCTAAAGCTCTGCTCAGGCTGCTTAATGAGTTTACCTTCACTGAAATGAGTGAAAATGTCCCAGGAGGATGGACCACTATAGTACAATGCACAGGCACACCGCATATGTAAAAGTCAGTCGAGTCATTCACAGAACTAATTTAAAAATGCTGAGAACCTGGAGCAAATTTCTCAGTCATTTAGCACTTAACTTAAAAACAAAATTATCTCTTCTGCTCATGATGAAGTGTTTGTCGGGCACAGTGGCTGTTGCAGGATGCTTTCATATAAATACCAAATGTAAGAATACAACATATTTTTTGAAAAATAATCAACCAGCGTAAGTCCTTGTCTGGCAGAAAACTTTTACAGACTCAAGGCTTAGGGTGATAAATTCTACTTTGTCAATTTTTCTCCATGTGTTACATGGTATTTTGGAGTAGAACTAGTCAAATATGGCAGTACAGGAAGATAAAGGCAGACGTTAACGTGTTAAGATGAATGTCTGCGGTTGAAAATGGGTCATGGTAGACAGCAGACTTGGAGACATGTCTGCACCATCCACCTTCAACATTTCCTGCCAGATAGTGCCTGGGAGAACCATGTCTCAGCCGAGGCCTCAAAAATGTGAGAAAATGCTTCTGGGTAATTTGGCCTTCACTATGATTATGGGGTTTTTGATATTTTGATATTCTACCCCAAATCCTTCTTTCTGTCTCTTACCAACATTGTACTGAAATCTCTTGTCAAAATATTTTGGAATTGTTGTCACAGCTCTAAATATGGACTCCTTGTGCAGCGTACAAAAAGGGATCAAATCCTAATTAGTATGTTCACTTGTTGGGCAACTTTGTCCATGTGGCACAAACCTCTGAATACTATATGAAGCAAGAAAATCTTAACAAAACATTTTTTTAGACTTGATTATCTGAAAATATGTTGAATTGTTTTTGATTAACATACGCTTTTAATGAAACAGTTACCTAAAACTGGCTAGGAAATGAATCACTCAAAAATGTGTTTATGTAGAAGCATCTTTCAACAACAAGACACTCCATGCAACATTGTCCCAATTCTCACCAGAGCCTGTACACAGTCAAAAATACACAGCGTTATGAACGGTCACATGGTCAGTACAGGAATGAAACAGAACCACCCTCAGACCATGACGGCCGTGCCAGAGCAGCTCGGGGAAACATATACTTAACTGGGATACCATGTGATTTGGCTTCAACTGGGATACGCATGTACTCCTTTAACTGCACATTAAATGGCCTCTATGCAATAACAAGTTAACCTTTTATCTGGCTATAACAAGCTCTACCACCATATCCAAATAAACAGAGGATGCTGTTCAATCGGACCCGCTGAAAGGACTTTTGGGGAATAGATCAGAAAACACCCACTATTTTTCAAGCTAAAAACTCTTGAATGTAATTTTGCCACACAAAAGGAGCACTGTGCACCCAATGAAATCAGTTCCTTGTTGACATTGCTGTTAGTTTATGAAAATATTCTTTTTCAGCTCGGTTTTGCTGGCTGAGTACAAAATGTGTTTATAACTTTGCCAAAATTCAACTGTGTCTATGCAAGGACACGATGCTCAGTCCTCAACCAGATACACCTGATCATGGATGATAAAGTTTAACAAGTTGATTGTGGTATGAGTTCTGATATAAACAACTGATTTTGGAACACTTTAAACTGAAACATAATAGTGCAAAGGCAGCAATCATCTTTCAAACATTTCAAGATGGTATCAGGTCCCCTCACAACTCAAAACTTCCACTGTGGTCTTACCTGAGTCGGTGGCTGTAATCAGCAGGATGTATTTTCCCCGAGCCTCGCGGTCCAGAGTCTGGGTCAGGCTCAGCTGACCACTGGATGACAGGCTGAACGCACCCTCATCATTCCCACCACTGAGCATGTAGCTTAGCTGGCCATTGGCACTTTGGTCATCATCTCTGGCAACAACCTGGAAAACAAAGGAACAGGCTTCTTACAGATTCTCAGAATTAAACTCCTTTTAAAAGTTCAAGAAATGTGTTTTCCAATTCCAGCAGTAGAAAAACATTTTGTCTGGAATAAATAGAAGAACTGGAGAGTTAGAGGGATTACTTTACAGATTTTTACCCTATACCTATAGGTATATAAAAGACAATGGATTGTTATATTGTAAATTAAAATTAAAATTAAAAAACTGCACAATTAGCAGTCCTGCGGCCAGCTTCATAATTAACTTGTTGCTTACATGTTAATGCATCAGCAATAATATAATAAATTGCAATACAGCACTGACAGAGCCAATTTTGCCTTCATAATGAGTACTTTTAAACTTTAAGTACATGTTGCTGATAATACTAACATATGTTTACTTAAGTAAAGGTTTAAAAGCATAACCTTTACGGGTTAAGCAGTAAAATAAACTCGTGCTCAGTTTTGTCACTATAGCTTACTTGGTCCGATAGGACCAGTAGTTCTGGTTGGCTAATGGCAAACCACATATTTCTGTAAAACTGACTCTATGAAAGTGATGTCTGCTATATTTACAGGATGATAGTAAATGTGACTGCTATTCAACAAAAGTTGTATAGTTCCACTACTGTGCACAGTGTCAAGTACTGTAAACTACCACAAAATTATTATTATTATATGTTGAGTCAATATACCTAATTACTTTCCATCGCTGGAGACAAACTTGTGCTTTTGAGTCATTTAAATAAATCTGACTTGAAATTTCAGTATATTGACCAAATGCATTATTTGAGTGATTTGTGCAGAAACACCAGAGCAATGGCTTAAACGCCATACTCCCCAAATCGAAATATCAAATTTAGACACATTAGCAGTTTTATTGCTTTATTCCTTGATATTTTTAAGTGGAGTATTCTTGCAAGAAAGATGGGAAATAACCCAGCATAACCAACATCCTCAACGTGTCTTTCCACTTGAGCAGCTGAGGGTTAATTTCCACCATGGTGCTGAGTGGCACCATGAAGGTAATTGTTGAGGGAAGGAAGATCATTACTTATTCACTTTGTCTAATCAGGCTTTCCAAAGGAATCTACAGAAAGAAAACCAGAAAGTCACAAATGGCTTTTTCTAGGCTGCTGTGGGAATTAAGGACTGACATTCATTTAATGGTTTCTGAGTATGACACTATTAGTCAGTCTAGTTTTTCTCCTCATGCTGCTGCATTAAACTACCACTTCACTGGCGTGCCCAAATGCGTTGTGGGCTCCCCAGCTTTTCCTGCCATGCATGCCGCAGACAGGCACAGCCAGGTTAATATACAGATGTCTGTTCTTGTGTGGCAAAACCTATCATGTCTGGACCCCTTCCTACAACATAAATGTGCCCTCATTTCCTCACAAAGTACACAAGTGAAAGAAAATGGAATTGCGCCGTCACTGGAAATCAGTTCTTCCCCTTAATTTTTTTTCACATGGCTCATTTAGTCATCAGGGCAGCTGGGATGTTGATTGCCTCGTCATGCAATTTAACCAAGTTTCATATTTCGGTGAAATCCAATAAAGCCCTAACAGTGCAGAGAAAATTGCAGTCATATATTATTTCTTTATCATTTCAGCAAAATAAGACCACCTTGCTAAGTGGTTTAGTACACCGATACCACTCACATACCTGCACTTATTAAGTTAGTATTACTACAAATTTGGTTAAGGCATTAGCTTATTTAAAGTCTTAGAACTGTCATTCAAAACACTGCCCTCTTTTCACTCGCAAAGTCCTGTCTGTGAATGTTAATGACGTCCTAACTTCTTAAATTTTAATGGATGTCTTGACAAGAGAAAAAACAAACATACTGACCTGCAGAATGTTTTTTGGTAGGTTCTCCAAGTTCTCCCGAACATTGACAGTGTAAGGAGAGAGCTCAAACACAGGTGCGCAATCATTGACATCCAACAACACAATGTTGACGGTTGTGCGGTCCACCCTGGGGCTGCTGCCTCGGTCGGCAGCTTGGACCACTAGTGAATAGGATGAACGCACCTCGCGGTCCAGCTGCTTGGCCACTGAAATCACGCCTGTAACCGAATCAATCCTGAAATCAGAGTTGCTGTTGCCTCCTGAGATAGAAAATCGGATCTGCCCGTTGGTGCCCTCATCTGCATCACTGGCAAACACCTGGATGACATCAGTCCCAGTAAAGATGTTCTCCTCAATCTCAATGTCATAGATATTCTGTGAGAAGCTTGGCGTATTGTCATTGACGTCCAGAACCATCATAGTCACATCCATTGTTGAAGACAGGGGGGGTTCGCCTTTATCTGTAGCTACGACTGTGAGGGTATAGTTAGAAAGCTCTTCGCGGTCAAGTTCCCCAACCAACCTGACACCTCCATCGACTGTACCAATGCTGAACTTGTTAGTGAAAGGTCCTTTGAGGGAGTACTCGACATAGCTGTTGGGTCCACTGTCAGCGTCGGTGGCCTGGGCAGTGAACACAACCGTGTCCACTGGTGTGTTCTCCTGAATGTAGGTCATCCTCTGAGAGGTGAAGGTTGGCGGGCAGTCGTTGACATCCAGAAGAATGACCGACACCTGGGAAGTGCTGGTAAAGCGGGTCATGGGAGGCGGAGCCAGGTCATTGACTGTGATCACCAGGTTGTAGAAGGATTGGGTTTCTCTGTCCAAGGCCTTCTTGGTTTGGAGGACTCCTTCCTTGGTGATGACAAAGTGTCCCTGGGGATCACCAGACGCAATTCTGTAGAGAAGCTGGGCATTTGGGCCTGGAAAACATGCCAAGAGGGAATCAGAAGACAACCATAATGATAGTTAGTAGTTATTCTTATACAGTGACCTTTTAAAGCTATATTGGGTAACTACACGTTGCTTACTTACAATGCCAGTGAGATGTTTAGCAAACTGTAGGGCTGCAACTAACGATTAATAGATACAAATATGGCCTTAGTTACTGTTTATTTTAAACACAATTATGTCTAGTGAGAAATAAATAAACATACAAGGAACTAGGTCTGACGCCGAATGGTCAAAGATTCGATGCTTCGATGGGCGGAGCCTGATTTGACTGTCAATCTCACAGCTGAAGCTTCGCAGCGAAACAAGGATCATGCCATTTTGGTGATATGGGGGTGCTCAACGTCTGATTTTACATAGAACTACCAGTTTGTATGTACAGCCTATTACAATATACATTTCAACGTTTAATGCTGTAAATAAACATGTAAAAAGAATAAAACTTTCAATAAATGTTTTTAAAGTGTGTAAATAAATCCAAAATTGTAACCCCAACCCTGGGTCGTCAGTGCGAATGTGTAGCGTGTATGTGTGCAGTGACAGTGGAGGAACACTTGCTGAAGAGACCGAGCCTTAGCTACACTGGTGTTGTGCCGAGTTGTCCGCACCTGGCGGGACTTTTCGGATCATTTATGACCTTTGATGAATCACACAAATATTATATCGTTTTTAAATTGCTGGCTACTTGAAATAGACCCGCAGGAACCGCAACGTGCATGCAATTGTTGGCAGCACGGCATGCACGCAAAACTCTGCACAAGACCGGTGAATGGCAGACCAGAGAGAGAGAGAGAGAGAAAAGGGTCAATAATAAGTCTGAGTTTAGCTTCGGCTCGCAATTGCCGTGCACAAAAACACACGATTCGACTATGAGTCGACTGTAGGCAGGACTTGACGATTCTGATTTGAATATGTAAATCCTTAGTCGGGAACGGCCCTACAAGGAACTATTTAGTATGGCCTTGAATTAAAAAAAAAAAACAGATAACAAAATGAAAGAGTGGTCCAGCAGATATTGAATGTTATTTTTGACTAGAATCCATTGTTCCAGATATGAATGTTAAATATTCTGTATGTGTCTGAATTAGGCACTTATATTCGTTATCAGCATCCATTTCCACAAATTGTGAATGTGTAACATCTGGAACCTTGGCCGCTACTCTTGTCCTCCAATTTGACAATCCATTCATGTAACATGACAGATTGCTATCAAAAGAGAAACAACACACAACACTGCAAACCACTTCCTAACCTGAAAGAGCCATTTTGAAAAATCCCTGACAAATGAAACATTTATTTAAAACAGATAACTATAGTGTGGTGGAGTGGATGGATGCAGTAAACTATCTAATCTTGAAATCTGGCCTAATCCGCAGCACTCCCCTCGAACAGGGGGTTAAAGTAAGCTTAAATTGAGCGTCTGTAATTCAACTCAACAGGGTATTCATGTGGAAAGCGTCGGCACCTTCCCACACTCCAGCGTGTATTTACAGTACACAAGTAATCCCTTATCAAAAGCTTGAGTGCTACTTCCATCCGAGTTTAGGCTACGCCATCTAGAGACAAAGTCTGGGGGTCGGGGGTCAGGGATTAGGAAGTGCTAACAATGGCGGTGTTTTATTTTGACAGTGGAAAGGGTAACTATACATCTGGGAGGATGACGCGGTCAGATTATGTGGACAGTGGAGAAAGAAGCCAGACTCTGGTTGAGAACTAGGCAGCGTTTTTCCCAGGAATGTAGGTCACAATAACCACATTAAGCCTGGGTGAAGCGGTAATTACAGCAGAGGAGAGTAGCAGTGACTGTTCAAATACCACACGGCACTTCACAAACACGAAACCCACCACCTGAAACGCAGAAATAACTCAAGCCACTTAATGATACGGTGAAGATGTATTTTATCAAATCATGCATGACACAAAATAAAAATGAAAAATATAATGTACGTTTGAGAGCTTCTGTGTAACCAACTGTCATAACAAAATGACAGGCCTACATTAAAGTAAGCTGCTATGACTAACTCACTTGATTTATGCAGCATGAAAGTACATTACTGTTTAAAACATTCCCACAGAACTCTTTCCTTTAAATAGATTGACATCTCTGGGATACTTGACCAGGGTTTCACCTGATTTAACTGAGTACTACAAAAATATTATTTATATAATTATATATATATTATATCATTATTTATTTTTTTTATATTTGTCTCCTGACACATTGTTCTTAAACTAATACAAGTTATTGTGATTTCGCAATATTGCCAAATGTTTCTGATATTGTTAAAAACATTTGTTATTAGTGGCACGAAATGGTAATCTAAAATCATTCAAAGAGTCAAATCAGTACCAAAATTTGTCTGGAGGGTGACGTTTATTTATTGTCAGATTGTCAGTTAAATGAAAAATATGCTAAATAAATAATTTAAATATAATAAAACTTCAAGCTGCAACTAAATTACATGACTTCAAGCAGGTAGTTTTTTGATAAAACGTGATGTGAATGATAAAGAAAAAGAAAATAGCCATGAGCAATCAATATATCTCCTATATTTATTACAGCCCGATCAATATATAAGCTGATACTGCTTTATCACATATCAGTATCAGCATATATGTGAGCAGCAAAAATAAACTGCAGTTAATGAATGTACCTATATTTGAGGATTTGTTTTATTATTTCATTTTTCTTAGTTTTCAGTTATGTTTATTGTTCAGAATGTGTTGTTATCTTGTAATTATGTATACTGTCTGTATTGTACTGTTTTGTTTCTTACTGCTAAATAATAAAAATGTTTGAGGGATCCCTGCCAAAAATATTTCTTTGGGTTACGTTATTAAGTACATACCATCATCAGCATCCCCGGCCTCAACAGTGACAATACTGGATCCAGGCGGCAGACTCTCTGAGACAGAAGTGCTATACACGGTGGTGTTAAAGATGGGGGGGTTGTCATTCACATCTAGGATGTTGAAATACACTCTGACTGTGCTGGCCTGCCCCCCACCGTCCAGGGCCTTCGCTGTCAGAATATAGTACCGCTGAGTCTCGTAGTCCAGTGGACGTGTCACGTTGAAAACTCCCGTCACGGGGTTCAGAAGGAACGTTTCATCCTCATCATCCTCCTCCAGCAAGTAGGTGACCTCTCCGTTCACCCCTGAGTCAGAGTCGCTGGCCAGGATCGCCGCCACGATGGAGCCTGCGAGAGTCAGATGGGTTGTTGTAACACAGAGGCGAGAAGTTCGACTTTACTGCCCTATAGCACAAAATGACTTTAATATATCTGCAGGGGGTTACAAGGGCTGTTTATTAATACCAGCAACTCAATGATTTCTCTGCCAGTTGCTAAAAACAAAAGAATTTTCTTTAACTCACTTGGCCTGTACTGTTTTGGAACCAAAATGCCTCCATTCATTAGTGTTTAAACAGATGACTTAGGGATGAAGATAATAATATCTGAGCAAACAGCTAAATATTGAGTGTTTTTATTGGTACTTTATATGATCATATCTTAATTACATCCTCACTGGACATTTTTCTTTCCTTATTTGTCTCTTATTTGTCTTTTTCTTGTGGTTGAAGCGGTGAGAGGTATAAAGAAGCTGTGCCAGACAGTTGTCAGTATTATTGTAAATCCTGCTGGTTGCTGATAGATTTCCATATAAATCAAATATCAGTTACTGTCCCTTTGACCTATTAAACTCTTAAGTTCGCCCTTAAGGAAGATACACAGGATTTGGGAGAGCTACAATGGTCAATAAAAAAATGTAAAAAGAATTGTAAAAAGAAAAAAAAAATACTTTCATAAACTGCTACAAAGAAGCAGAGTCTTTTGATGACCTTCACGGAGCTGTCTAAGTTCATTCAAAGGGCTTTTGCAAGACAAAACATAGCCTGTCTGAGTCCACGATCTTTTACTTTACTGTATGGCTACATTTTTAAAAAAAAATTTTACTGGATGCTTTATTGAGTGACACTAAGACCTTACCTGGTGCCATGTCTTCTGGGATATCAAACGAATATGTTGCACGGGAGAACTTAGGCGTGTGGTCGTTGACGTCCTTGACGGTGATGTTCAGCCTCATGTCAGACGACTGTTTTCCATCGTCTGCACGTACCAGAAGGGAATATTTTGAACGCCGCTCCCGATCCAGCTTCTTGGTGGCGATCAGATCACCGGATTCAGGGTCAATTCGAAAGCTGTCATCTGCCCCACTGATGATGGTGTATGTCACAAGAGCATTGGGACCCTGAGGTAAAGACAGAAATATATAAATTATAGTTTGCTTTTGTTTTTTGCTAGCTTACAAATACAGTAACCGGAACTCAAATGAATATGTTTGCAACATAAAACCATAAACCTCACAACACTTCTCAAACACTGTTCCAACTCACTCTCTCTCAGTATTCATATAGAAAAAGGGGCCAGTAGGTTAGATGTACTTTGCTGAACTTTGTCTCAAATGTGAGTTCTCAGTACAATGAAGAGGAACAGCATTGTGATTACAGGCATCAAAGCAACTCTCTCAGGTAGGAAATCAGATTGTTTACAACACATGTTAGCGTGGCATGTCTCCAGTTTAAACTACCTACTGGTCTAGGATGAATGAAACCCTTCACAGAGACTGTTCTGAGAAGAGTTGCCATAAAGGAAAACCTTGTGGTTTTTAAAAAGGGACGATACCTTATTGACCTGCACAAACATGATACAAACGTCAAACTTTATGAATGTCCTACTACTTTTCCAACGCTTAAATCACATTATCTATAATAAAATGTATAATTTGTTAGTCTTATCAAGAAGAGGACAGGTCACATTAGACAGAGACAAAGAAATAGAGGCTGAATGGTGATGTTCTAGTGAGACTCACTTTGTCTTTGAACTTTTGGGGGCTATAGTGTTCCTCTATAAATGCAACTAATAGATCCCCTGTTACCTTGGACAAGTACAAGCACCATGACACATGTGATAGCTATAGCAAGATGCTTTGGAATCGGAGAAGAGGACTGAATGTGATATGACAACTGAATGAGCCTGACGACAGAGATTGACATTTATATTTGTGCCGGGAACAATAAGAGATCAGACAACTGTCTCACTCTGTGTCTTCTGCCAAAAAGAAAAAGCAACATCAAAAAGCTACTGCTATTCAGTGAGATGAAGCTCTGGTTACAGCTGGTTAAGAGCTAAGCTAAAAGAGACTCTTTCAGCTATGCCTGACGTTTGTGTGATGCTTTTTGATCCTTGCAGGACAATGGAGCAGCTTATGTAGAGAGGAGTTGCATTAAGCTGTTGCTGTATCTGCATATCGACAGATTTACTGCCTTGGTGGCACTATATTTTAAATAAACTGCATGCATGCAGTACTGTTGAAGGGTAACATTAGCTGCTGGAGAGTTATGTGTTAGCTGTGCATTGTGATACAAAGAGGCACACTGTCTCTCACCTCTCAGTTAATCCGTAGCTTTCAGTAAGGTATTTGCTGAACACCTAAGTTACATATTCAGCTCCTCCTAAACAATTAAGCAGTTTCTGTGTGCTGCTTAGCATCTCCATCTGACACTATTGCCACTTTGTCCAAGATGTCCAGTGGAAATGATTGACACCCCACTACCTCTCGTGTCTTTGTTGTTGCATGTTTAAAGCTACACTAATCAAAGAAAATGACGAAAAATGTGAAAAATGTGACGAAAGAACTATTATCCGACTCTAGAGTTCCTCTCAGCACTACAGATTAATTTAGCATCGTTAGGCTCATTGTTTTGGTTCACTCTCACTGCTCTCATTAGCATCGGTTCCAGCAAGCACAAAGTTAGCAACTAGCTGTTGAACATAGGGGAGCATTTAATTTAAAGAA
This sequence comes from Micropterus dolomieu, assembly GCF_021292245.1. Lineage (NCBI taxonomy): Eukaryota > Metazoa > Chordata > Actinopteri > Centrarchiformes > Centrarchidae > Micropterus > Micropterus dolomieu. The sequence continues at coordinate 29,109,598 of NC_060168.1, read as the reverse complement.
TTATTTCCTTCAGGAGTTGTTGGAGACCAAAACAGAGTTAAAAATGTAAGGTAATATTGGACTTTCACTTGCCAGGCGGCAGAACACAACTCCAATTTAATGCTAAGCCCCATGCCTGTTGGATGTGTAAATAAGTGAATTGCTAAGACTTTAGCGAATACAATAAGGTGATAAAATGTGAGACAGGTTATTTCCTGCCCCCAAGTTGCTAAAAAATCTGTTAATGTAGGTTTAAATTCACTATTATATAGAGGCAGTGGGTGATGAAAAATATATTGGGTAGATATTTTAGTATTTTACTAATTTTTATGATGAAACAGACTAAGAATAAGTTCTGTGTGTCACAAAAACCAACCAACAAGTCTGGACACGGCAGTTGTTCGCCAAAAGCTTTAGATGGAGTCAATTTCGTAAGGCCAAGTTCATGACTTGTTCTTATCTCTTTCCCCATGGCCTGTTTTTATGACGGATAAAACCTCTGTCGTCTTGACCCAGTCTCTCATTGCATTACCAGAAAACTGGTCAGAGATCCAAGCCCAGTAAAAAACGACAGAGGCAAGGAAGACGGCGTGAGGCTCTGCTCATCTAAGGACCCTGCTGTCATCAATCAGTGGTTCCAGATCTGGCAATCCCATCAGCCACCTGGGCTGCAGTCCGGAACCCAACACCCGCAGTTTGCCAATTAATTTTCTGATAGGGTTCAAAGGCAGAGCAAGGGAGGTGGGAACGGCTGAGCAGGGGGTCCATCTAGGCCACAATCCAACCACACACACATATGACTTGTGAACCTGGGCAAGCATTTACACACATAAAAATACCTTCACTCCCATTTTAAATGCACTAATTTCTCTGACTAGTCCCATCTCTCTCACCTTACTAAACTAACATGAGTAATTAAGATCTTACACACAAACACACAGTCATACACTCACACACAGGCTGCCCTCTTGACCTTCACTCGGGAGTTTGACTACTTTACATCTCTCCAAAGACACCGTGGGATGGTGGGGGGGGGGGCTGACCAATTAAACAGTGGCGTTCCAGGGAGCAAACCCGTACCAGACTAGAGCAGAAGGAAACTCATTTAGCAGATGAGTGATTTTTGGGAGCACACAGTTCCTATGAGAAGTGAGAGGTGTGAAGCAGACAGCGCCGGCGGGGATAGCAGGCTTCCTGTATGCAACAGTACAGAGCAAGCAAGCCAATCATAACACAGACTCATGAAAAACAAGCAACGTGTTGTCACTGAGTGCTTAAAGATAAAGCCTTTGAAAGTAGAGACGGCACAGCTGCAGTTTTGTAAATCAGTTTTAAATGCATTAACAAATGCAAACACTGTCTAGAAATATACTTGCAGTGGGTGTGTAGGCCTCTGGAACATATTACCGTTCATTTTGAGGCTACAGTTAACTTTCAGGGCCTCTCTTTAAACACCTATTGTTGCACTTTTCTTCATTAAGAGAGGTTTTTACCTGTGACATATTTTCCACATAAGATCAGCATTCTAATAAAACATTCATAGCCTTTTCAAAAGCACAAAAGGCAGCGTATTTCTTTCAAATGAGGTGAGAAACATTTTCAGAGGTCTAGCCTGCGTTGGACAAAAGAGCAAAGTTTTAGATCGATTTTCTTTCAACCCTAATGCAACTTCTTCCGTCTTTTTGTAGTAGAAATAGGCGTAGCAAAAAACGGATGCATAGAAACAGCATTTTAATACGCTCACACATGAATCCCACATGTAACATCGTTAAATTGGATGGGATCATTATGATGTCTGAATTCAGCGCGTCAGCTGGCCAACAGCTTGCACTCTTGGCTACTCTGCACTGGCTCACACATATGGCTTTCTCAACAAGGGCTCCAAATGCGTTCCGTACGCTCAGTGTCAGCGCAACTTAAGTTTCCTTCGTAAGGATGTGGGCAAAGACTTGGCTGGCCTCATATCTGGCTCTGAGTGAGAGCTGGAATGAAGTACAGGCTTCTATTTAGCAACCTATTCATGGCAGCACTGAAGTTTGCAGTAAACATCTCTCGAATCTGTAATTCCTAAAAAGGCTTCTCTACATTCTCTCTAAGTGTCTCCATGTTTTCTTTTTCATTTAAATCCTTGTCAGGAAGCAAAATGTGACTTATGCATATATGTGCATGTCAAAATGGCAGCTTAATTTTCTCCAATTGACTAAAAGCCTTAAGTTTCATCTCATGGACCACAGTTCAGGCTGATGCTCCTCTTAAATTTAGATATACGGAAAAAGTGACCAACTGCACAGATTTTAATACCATATGCTCAACCTTTCAAGATCAAAGCTGTGACTACTTTGGCGCTGAAAGAAGAAAACAATCAAATAATGTCCTTAAAATCTCCCACTGAAAAGATTGACCTGCCTCTGGGTAATTCTGAGATTTACAGTCAATATAGTATTCCGATAAAAGAAAAATGGCCAGAAGTGAGACTTTGTACGACTTTTCTTACATTCGGAGAGAAGAGAAGGGGGTGAGGAAACAGCTGTGCAATAAAAGATGTGTGGCCTCATAAGTTAACATTCAATTTGAGTCCATATTCTCTCTTTCTAATCTCTCTTCCCTCTATGGCCTGACTTTTTCCATTCACTTCAACTGTGTCCTTTGGCTTGGGTGAAGGACCGCAGACTTTGGAGATGCCGGCAGGGCCTGCGTTTCGCTTAATGCAGGATTTAATGTCCATATCCTGCCTAAAGCAGCTAAAGATGGAGAATTTAACTAATTGAGAGTGATGCCTGTGATGTAATGTGAACTATGGGGACCACAGAGAGACTGTCAGAGCGGCAGGCCAAAAAATCTATCGCTGGCCGCTCTCCTCTAGGCGCTGTGACACCAGTGGCCCCAACACATCTTGGACAATGTCAACACACGAGAGAGTAAAGGACATGAGGAGTAAAGGATGTGTGTAAGCACTTGTCTAGGGAAGAAATATGTACGAAGACAGTTTGATTCAAAGTGGTGGTCTATGTGTTATTGTGTGTCAATTGAAGGTTAATTAAAGGGTGAAGGGAGCATCTGTCTTGGCCATTTTGTGTCACTGTGTGTTGTCAGGTGTGTTGACTAAAGTTAATGTGTTAAACTAATTGCGCTGTATTCTAAAGTTGACATAATGCAATGCTATTTTGGTTATTTTTAATTTTCTTTTTCTTTCATTTTTAATGTCCTTCACAATTCTTTAATTTGCATGTTTTGACTGATCAATAACAAAAAACCCAAAGGTGTTGTCACTGACTAATCAAATAATTCAACTATCATTTTACTTTTACTCTACTGCTATGTGTTTGACACCACATGTAACTAATAACCATAACCTCTAAGAGTATGAATACCCACAACGGACAACTTCTAAATCTTATATTTTGTTCCCTCTATTGCTCATAGGCACATAATTAACATACTGATTTATGTTTTGCTGTTTAATATCAGTCCACATGTCACTTTGCTGCTGAGTAAGGCCAGTTTGCCATTTTATTATATATCATATAACATGTGTTTCAGTGCCAAATGTTACATGTTTGTCAAGTTTCCCCATGGCCAGACAGTTTCTTACCATGGTCTTAAAGTTGTTTAAATTGCTTTTCTGCCCTGAATCTCTGCAATTGTTTTGGCATGAAAATGGTCCAACATAAAAATACTAAATGTTTACTTAACTCCATCTCAATATTGACAGCTGTATTGGCCTCAAAAACTCATTTGAATCTATAGTGGTTTCTAACTGTAGGAACAAAAATGTAGAGTATATTTTTACTCCCAGGATATCTATTCTGAAAGCAGTGGAGTGGAAAACGGGCACAGAAAAGTACAAAAACACTGTCAGACAGAATAGAAACTTGGGGAGCCATTACCTCGTCTGCATCCGTGGCTGTTAACTGCATTATCTTGAAGCCATCTCCAACGTTCTCCTCAATGGTCACATCAAGAATATCATTAGGGAAAACAGGCGGGTTGTCATTGACGTCCTGCAGTGTGATCTCCACCTGCAGAGGAAGAATAAACACCACGGTTTCCGTTAAAGGGCTGCCAAAATCTGCCTGCTACAGCTGCTAAGATCGCTGCAAAGAAAAAAACATGTCTATCTTGGATTTCAGATGATGAAGAAGCTGCACAAGCAGAGAAAAGTTATAATTCTCTGACTCTAGAGAGCCTAAAGAGGAAAGCTGTGAAGTGATGAAGTGCAGTATATTGACTTGAAAGGTCAAAAACTAAAGATAATTTTTTTTTAGATCTAGTAGTAGAGTAGGTATTGAATTAATACCAGATTCTTTTGACATGTATTTAACTGTAACCTTTAAAAATATAGTTTTGGGAAAACAGCCCATAAAATTTAAACTAAACTTTTTTAAACTATGAAAGCGAGGTAAAATCAAACTGCAGTTTCTTAGAGCTTGCTAAAGAGATAGACTTAGCTAAAGCTAATTCACTCAGTTATTCCTGTTTCATGTAATTGAAAATTTTATTTTGTGACTCCAGCCTTAGTAATTGAATGGGTTAAACCACATAAATAAAGCAGTAGCTAAATGTAATCATAATATTAAAAAGTAACAAAAGACAAACCAAAAGATAACTGGCCTGCAGAGTATTCACTGTCATCTCTTTCTTGAACATTGAAATATGAATACTGAATATAAAAGTGAGATGTAAAGATGTAAGTGTTTGTAAAACTAGCTCAAATGGACAAGAAAGCTGAAGAAAAAATTAGATTAGATTAGTAGTAGGATAGTAGTAGTAGCAACAAAAGAAATATTTGCCACTTATCTAAAAAACTGCATTGTGGGTCTTTGGGAGACCTCATATGTCACTGGAGCTCACTGGAGATGTTTTACAACTGTACAATATACAAATTGACTTGGGGTTCTTTTCCATAGAGACATACAGTGAGTGTAACAGGAGAGCAAACTAACTGCAGCAAAGGGATTTTCACTTTCATGTCCTAAAAACCAAAATAAACACACATTATTGTAGACCACAGACCCCCCATGTTGGACTAACTTTGTCCCATGTAGTGAGATTTTCTCTGATAATCTAAATTTTATACATACACAGCAGTGGTAAGAGTGAAACCTATGATTAGATCAATTGTTTATATAAATTATGTGATTTCAAGAACCAAAGTGACATTTAACTTTTCCTCATTTTACAAAAGACCTACCCGTGAACCAACTTAAGGACCTCCAACAGTTCTCCCACCACGCTTGCAGAACCCTCCGTCACAATCCTAGCTAGCGGTTAATACACTACATGGCCAAAAGTATTTGGACGGATTTTCACACATCTTTTGTGCTTTTATTTTTCATGGTTTTGGATAGGCCAATATGGGAAATCTTAATCCTTAAGCACACAATATTTTAGACAATAGTATGCTTCCAACCTTGTGGCAAAGGGAATGCCCTTTCCTGTTTCAACATGACAATGCCCCCGTGCACAAAGCCAGGTCTATAAAGAAGAGACTTTTCCAGTTTGATGTGAAAGAGCTTGCCTGATCTGCACAGAGCCTTAACTCCATCCAGCAGGTTTGGGATGAACTGGAACGCTGTGTGCCAGACCTTATCGCCCAACCAAACTCACATATGTTTGACATGAGACACAAATAAAAAACAATTGCCTACAAGCAAACTAGAATAAATAGAAATAAAAGAGCATTAGTCTGTACGTCAAAATGCATTTACTGCTACAGTACCCCTGAGAATCAAACCAACCTACCACCACATCCGATCACCTATAGCAGGACAGAAAAGCAGTCACACAAGCGCGGATATGCAAATGTCTGAGAGAAAGTGGAAACCCTGGAGACAGTGAGAGTGAGACATTTATGGTTTCAGATGTTCTGTGTCTAGTGTGGCGATATTACATTTCCACTCATATCCCACAACTTAAACTGCGATCCCCTCCACCTCATCCACTAACCCAAATATGCATTTCAAAGCCAGTAAACACGACTCGCTTTTGAATCATAACAGACATTTTGCTGCACATTCTCTGTTTATTGCCTCTATAAATATGGAAAAGCCGTGTTTAAATTCTCCAGTGATAGGATCTCCATTAATGTTGACAGTGATTATGGTAATTCTTGTGCCAGGCATCACAAGATGCCCCCACCTCTCTTTCACAACCCCCTGAAACACACACAGATGAAGCTACGCATTAGTGAGATGAAATAGGAAATGGGAAAAGACCAGTTGTCAAAAGTCTACAATGGGTGCAGCTTTTTAAGGCAACAAGAGTTTCCCAGTGGGCATTTACAGAGCAGACAATGGACCTCAAGGCCGTACGACCAACGAGGTGGGGGGTCAGATACAGAAGCCTATTCATACCTGGCTTTTCACAGGAAAAGCAGACTTCACATGTCCCATAAATCTTAATTGCAACCCATGTAGCAGGAAACTCTTCATAACAGCTGCCACAAACTACTTTTTGAGAAAGCTTAGTTCATTAAGACGACCCAGAACAAAAAGCTTGAGGGAGGCATGAAATGGTGTCAGAGTCTGGCTGAATAAAATATGCTTCTTGCTGTTTACTGCTATGACACCTACCACAACAGGGCAAGTCTATGCAAGGTCACAATTACAACAAATCTCATTACTGAACACGTATTCATCTGATTTGCTTGTGCCCGGATGAGGATGTTGTCCACTTATTAAACTGACTCTGAGTTGGTGTCTGTGTATCTGCATGAGCAGAGATAATTACAGAAGAAAAAGACAGATTATGTCCTGGGCACCAGTGATGCAGAAGTTGCATAAACAAGGCACAATGACAGCGGCTCTCGACTCAACTTGCGCTGAGGGACCGGGGCAAAGTCAACAAACAATGAATATTTATCTCCCGCCCTGTGTGTCCCCTTGATGTGTAAATAATGCAAGGCCCACTTCTGAGGAGTGAACTAATTAGGGTAGAAGTGCAGTTTTGAGAAATAATTACGCCTCACGCTTCCAGTTTGCATTACCCTGGCTCCCACGAGACAGGAACATATCAAAGAGCTTTGGTGAAAAATTCATTGGAGGAAGAGGAAGCAACGTCAGGAAGAAGAAGGTTGAGAGAAGCAGGAAGAGAGGATTTGTTCCCTCTACCTGTCTGCAGCGGACCCAGACGCCCTGGCAGAGGTGAAACACATTAGTTTACAAGGTAAAAGATTGTGTTTCACGAACTACTGTTTCAAGTTGCAGGTGCTGCTAACTGTCTGCCAGGGTTTTATTATTTATGGGGCAGTATGAATGATTCACGCGTCAAGTGGTTCCTGAGAGCTGTCGATTATGAGACCTTAAGTGATGGAAGGTATTTGTCCATGAGGTTGAGACTGGAGCTCGTACTCCGCAGTGATAAATTAATTGTTTCCCTGAGCTTATTTGATATACGCAGGAGTGATGGGTGGGATAATTTAGAGGTCTGAGCTTAAGTTTCCTTTATCACTCATATAGTTTAAATTTAAAGCATCAGTTCACCCCTATTACAAAAGGATATATGTTTCCGCCAAACTCTAGTAGTATCTAGCCAAGCAGATATTTTAGCTTTTATATGCCAAGGTTTTGAAATATGTAAAAATTTCTGCTGTGACCCAAATAAAAATGGGTAAAATGGATTTTCATTTTTGTTGCACTCAAAGCATGGGGAAACTTTGGTCTTCCCACTGAAAATGTCCTGGTTATTTTGAATAATTCACAGACCTCATTGGAACTTCTTTCAACCAAAGAAATAGTTTGTATGAAAACTGTTAAGGGGATGTCTGTGGATTATCCAGAGTAACCAGAACATTTATTCTTTTTTAATGCTATGAGGAGCACATTATATTAACCTCCACTGTATTGTGGTGGACACAGACGTTTCAAAGGCGTTGGCACGCAATATGAGAAAATACTGTATGTCTTTTAGTCATTTGAGTGACCTAACCTTTAAAAGTGTTGCTGCATCATTCATTCACATTTTGTAATACTGACACCACATTTAGCCATATTTTAAAAGACATGTGGAAGCCATACAGACAGCAGACATCAAAGTACAGACATTTACCTCAAGAGCAAGAGAAAATACCAAATAATTCTCAAAGTGAAAAGAAACTGTTCAGGTTACAGCTGATAAAGGTAAATCACCTGAGTCGCTGAGAGCAAACAACCGTTGCCATTTTCCCCACAACTAAAAAGTGGAAGTAGCACATGTTTTCATATGTTTCCCACTTAAAATCTCTCATACTTGCAGTTCTGCCAAGTCCTCTCCAGACAGACAGACAAGGGGAAAAGTCACTGCAGGAGCAAGAGATCTATTATTTGAACACAATCCTATGGAGGCTGCACACATATTTTGTCGGTTACCGACTCAGTTATTTTTAATAACCGGTAGAGGGTCTGATTAATTAAGTGAGGAATGGTTTGCATTACAGCTGAGTACTAAAGCGCATGCTTGCTGCATTGAACACCATGAACCTCTGAGTTAAAAGGTTAAAATTCACATCATTAGCACAAACATTTCTTCCAAAGTAGACCTTGCTAAAAAATGTAACCCCTGAGTGCAACTGATGCAACAGTTGGCCTGTAAATGTTGAGCTCATCTGATCGTAAAAACTGGAGCAGGGTGTGCCTCCTGCAGGAAATAATCATTTCAAAATGATTGAATGTCTGATTAGATGCTGTTGACGAGTTGGGGTCAAGGGTTAGGGGAAGCACTGACTTCCAGCTCTCATTATACCTGGCCTCTGAGATTAAATGATTCCACTTTGCATCATCCATTTTTTACAGACAAAAAACTGGGAACACAAAGCATTTCCAAATATAACACTTCATTACAGAGCCAGAGCTAGAATCATCTGTTGTTAAAAAGAAATTACTCACGCTTTGGCACAGTATAAACAGCTAAATGGCATAAAGGAATTTTTGCAATACCATAAAAGAGAGTCAACACTAAAAGCCTTTGAAATGTGCAGATTATATTGACATATAATAAATAAAAAATAAACCAAAACTAATCCAGTCTGAGGTATAATACACTTTGTTTACAATGATACGATGGTTATCTAAAGTTACATTGGTCTAATGCCTCACCCAGCCCTTGTGTAATGTGACGACAGTGCAATGAGACTTCAAGGCTGGTACAGCTTGGGTTGGTTAGCAGAGTATTCCAACAGAAGCAGAAAAATACAAAGGCTCCAAATGCTGCGCTTCTCAAAAGGAGCACGAGTCATCACTTAGCCTTCTCATATTCAGATGGAAAGGTTACATCCCTTCCAACCACTGACTCCGAAACCTTCGAAGAACCACACCCATGCAGGTCAGTAAGGACATCCTAACTAATTCCCACAACTGCTTTTACAAAGCATTAAACTTTTCTACCTGCCTTGATTGGAAAATCATACATCAAGTCCCTGCTCTATTTAAGAGCCACTGTGTTGTACTGAGAAATCTGTCATCCTCTCAACAAGTCCGAGCCCATGTCTGTGTTTACCTTGCTTAATCTGAAAACCTTATGCATGCTCATACGATGAATGTCCTGCTATGTAAGAGAAATGTAAGAGAATAAAATGCCACATCCAACATAATTCATTTCCTGCAACTATGCAGACAAAGACCATCATTATTTCACTTCGTCTCCACTTCCTTCTCTACCTCTCCTTGTGGTTGTTTCAACTGTTTGGACAGAACTGATCACAGACTCTTGGCTCCAGATTTATGGGGAGCTTAAGAAGGGGTTATGTGGGTCAAGGACGCTGGTAGAAGTGCCATCTTAGCTCTATCTTTTAACAACAAAAGGAAACACAACAAAATAATTAAGACAAGGTCAAACTGATCTCTTCCGTACGCCTTCTTTAACACGTGTACAATCGCAACTGGCTTGATCTGTCAAACAAATGCCTGCAGAGTAATTCATCTTCCAACCGCAGTCATCAGGCTCCGCAAAGTGCAAAAGACAGGAATTTGAGCATGCCGGAGATGGGAATGTGCCCGGGAAAAAGCAGACAAAGCTGGACGTCAGCCAAACCTCAACGCACTGTGCATGAGAGAAGTCAGGATACGATCATATCCCCCTCAAGTCCCCCCAAAACCTTCTGCAGTCCCATGGAAAGAAAAAAAAGAACAAGAGTGAGTAAGAGAAAGAGACAGACAAAACAAAATAAAATAAAACTGGAGAGCCTGTAAACGACCACAAAGCACCTTGGCCTTATGTAACTAACATGGGGAGAGAGAGGGGAGACAATGTCGGACAAGTGGTTTTAATAAAGGGGATCACTGTCCTCTCGGAGGACCACTTCACCAACTGTTAAAAGATTGTTTGCCTACAGCAGGCCTCTTCAAGCCCCCTGCAAAACCTTGCCAAACGAGGTTCCCTCTGAGCATTTCTGGTGGGATATATAATCCAACAGCATGAATAACCTGCCAGGTCATCTGGACCGTGTATTGTTTCACAGAGGATCTGGGCTTGTCTACATCTCTGCACACAAGAGAGTGGAAACAAATCGTGATGGATTGCCATTTTTAATGGTCTCGTATCCCGCCATGAACAGTGAAAACTGGGGTTCTTCTTCACTGTAAACAGCCATAATTCTTTGCCTATTATTCCTACCTGGGCCTGTTTAATTAGACCTTGTGCAAGATCAGAGCAGAGCTAATGGAAGCGAGACAAGATTTAGCTCTCCTTGAAGCTGGAGCACAATTCAAAGCCATCATCGAAATTACCATAGCCTATTAAATGCAGCGCATTCTGTATCCCTGGATTAAGAGGTTAGAGAACATCAAAACAAGCATTTTCTCCTTCTTGTGAGATGAAAGGTAAAAAACAAAATAATTAGCCTATTTGTGAAAAGTATGCTTTGAAGAGGAAAGGAAAGAAATTTATTTCCTTTTTATCAGTTGTATGTCTTTTATATGGAAGGAGACCATATCTGGAGTCAGCTGCCTATCGGTATCCATGTTGGTGCCACTGACTATGCGTGAGTCTACGGCCTTATCACTCTGCTCTCTCCACAATTACCTCCAATTACGGCACTCAAACCATGCAGACCATGGAAAGGAGAGAAACTTGAGAAACATAGCACTTTGTAATTGCTCATAAAACCTTCAAAATAGAACAAAAACACAAAGATTGTCTGATTTTACTAACCCTACACATTCAAGCTGAAATAAACAACATCTAATATGGAAAGTAATAAAGTGCAATTACTCAAGTATTATATCATTAAATACTACACGAGTATTACCAGTTTGGAGACGTCTCACTATTCCCTGTTCTTCTATATATTTCAGACCGAAATATTGTAATTTTATATTATTTTTCTCCTTCTGATGTCTGTAGCTACAACTTGCTTGGCTGAAAAAACATTTTAAATTCAACACAAGATAAGCATATTTGATAATTATGAACTTTTCAAGAGCTGCTATGTGTTGAACTTGATGGCGAGTCATTTTTACAAAGGATAAGAGGAAAGAGAAAGTTTTCCAGCCTGTAGAGGAGCATGTTATCCTTCAACTGATATGAAGAGAAGGAAAATCCCCAAAATTGGAGATACAAGCTTTAGCTTTCATCCGACAGCTGCAATAAAACACATTGCTACAGTTTAAACTCTCCAGGAATACAGTGTGAGTAGTCAGAGTCAGCGCCACCTGGACCAGTTACAACATTAAAAATATAGCATACAGGTTAATAAATCAATAATTGAGTGGACTGAAAGGAACAGGAGTATAATAGATCTTAATACATCCAATACGGTATAGCTACTTAAATAAGAGATTTGAATACTTCTTTAAACACTGCTGATGTCCAAAAAACTTTTATTATTGTTATTGTTCATATGTGATTTGATTTGTCTGGATTAATCCTAAATGTATATAAGACAAGGAGATTGTTCCAAATGGTACAGTATGTAATGGCATCAGTGGGGTTTTAACAGATTAAGTCATTACTACTGATATCTAACCGATATATCAGTCATCTTTCTCTAAAGCCAACGTTGGTGTCCAAGACTTCTGGAAGGGCTGTGAAAGGCTTTAAAGCTTATTATGACATCCATTTCATAGTTTATTGCTGTCAACCAGTGATAAAAGCATGAGATTTACATGAGCTGAGGGAATAAAATACATAAGCGAAAGATACCTGTCTGAATTTGACCTAATTATTAACAAGTCCCATCTATGAAGATTTTAACCTAGAAATCCATATTAAATAGTTACTAATAGTACTGTAATGATGTTTGGGATTGATTTGATAATGAATTGATTAGATCTGGTTTCCATCAAGGATTTGGCTGTTCACATAGCATCAAAGGAAACATTCCCGGACTTTTCTCCATCCTCTTGTTTGTTGGTGACAGGGTTAGAGTTTTTAAATCTGTCGCCTTTTCGTTCTAGCTAGTCAGGAAAAACACAAACAACTTTCGAGGATTTCCGCATTCAGTATATTAGCACATCAACATTAAGCAGGAATGCTCTGCAAGTCACTAAAGAATGGCAATTTCCATCCACGTCATAAAAATCAGTTTTAAATTTAACTTTTGAGCTAAAGTTGAACTGACTTGAACTGGCTGGCAGAGCTCTAAGTGAAAAAAAAGGCTGAGGTGAGAATTGGAAAAAAAAGATACTTAACCGCTGTTTACATGATTTAAACAAACATGAGTGGAGGAGTGGAGGACAGCAAGTCAGGAATGTAAGTACATGGGTATGGTTGTGTGTGCTTGTGTGTGTGTGTGTGTGTATGTGTGTGTGTGTATGAGGGGTGGTGTAGAAACCAGCTTTAATCCAAAACAGGTCTTGGATTGTTGTGCAAAAAGCACCAGGCACCCCCTCCAGACCCTGTTTATGTGAAAGACTCCAGCAAACATTAACGCTGGGAGGAGCAACAATGTGGGGGTGGGTAGGGTGTGTGCGTGAATGGCGGGGTGTGTGTGTGTGTGTGTGTGTGTGTGTGTGTGTGTGTGTGTGGGGGGGGGGTTATGCAGTAGTTGAACTTGTGGCTGACCTGTGCTCCGGACTAACACCCAAAGCTCCTGCTGATTGGACTAAAAATAACATAGTAGCTGAAGTTAGAACAATGGACAGAAGTTTGGATTTCACAAATGCATTTTGTTGCATTTTGATGATGTTATATTTCTGTTCATATAAAAAATCAACTCTTGTGATGCCACAATTGTGTGCCAATTTACTATCTAGTACTGCAAAGATCAGAATTCTCAATGCACTTAAAGGCATAGTTTGACATTTGGAAAATATGCTTGTTCACATTCTTGCTGAGAGTTAGATAAGATAGATACCTCTCTCATGTCTGTTAAGTATAGTGTGAGAGCAGGAAAGCAGTTTGTTTAGTTTAGAATAAAAACTGGAAACACAAACTGAAATATGAAAACAATTTATCTATCCACCTACTGCTTTTGGCCGGGCAACCCCACTGTGAAGTCACTACACCTGGCTGTTGGTTTCCAGGAATAGTTTGTACATTTACTGTTTCTAACCTCACCGCACATCAACTGTAGCAGGCAGCTGTTTTTCGCAAACAGTTCTGATAAACCCATGTTATGCTACCTGCCCACGTTCAAACGGCAGACAGTTAAAGTTATCTGCTCCATGGGGAGTAAAATCAAACAGTTAACGTGTTAGCAAGCTTAAGAATCAGATATTTTTTATCAGACGTTGCAGTAGACCAAACAAGATTTAACAGGAGAGTAAATATTGAACTTACAATCATCACGTGGACTCCATATATGTTGCACTGTGTCAGCTGGGGTTTTGGCAATTGTGTCTACCCCTAGTGGCCAATGACTAATGAAGTTTTATATGTGTATATATATATATATATATACATACATATATATATATATTCAGTGGCCTAATCAAGCTCTTAAAAATACTGTGTCACACCACATACTTCTGCCTGGTTATTCCTAATCCAAGAATGACCATCTCTTCTTTTGCTTCATCGTCAGAAAATCTTTTGCTCTTTTTGGAGCATTATACATCTGCAGCGGTCATTTAGGACTCAGCAGGAACCAGCTTGGCAAGAAAACATGATCTGAAGACATTCTGAGGGGCAAAAGAAAAAAGAAATGACAGAGAAATGTTGATGAATTTAACATGAGGTGGCGTAAAAAAAGACTTCTGCCAAATAACTTGACAATGAGGGACAGTTTCCCCCTGCTGAGGCCATTCATGGAAACAGACTGGAGGGCCTTGTGATAGCTCTGCCTCTCTTTACTCTTTCTTACACACAGATACAAATGGATGAAAACGCAAACTGTGCACCAGTCACACGGTAGGCTATGACAGGCTCATTCATACATGTGTGATGGTAAAACCACCCCTCCTCCACCATCATACCGCACACATACCTCCATATGCACTTCCACACTACAAAGACGTGTTATAAGGCTTCACATGGTAAATTCTCTTTTATTATCATGAAGATGGGCCTTTTAGAAGAACCATCCATCTTAATTAACAAGCCATTGGTATGCACTTCAGCCTCCAAGACAAAATTGCATGGGAAGAAATCCTGTGGCTAAAAACAAATTCTAGGGCTCTGAGACATCATTAGTGGATGAAAAAACAGTGGCCTTCCTATGTTGCCTGCTCATTTCATTATCTCTCACCGTTCATTGAAATTCCCAACTTCATCCTTTGCATTTTACGAATGCAATCCGAAACTTTCTCCATGGAGTGAGAGCCTCGCCTCCCATTCCTTTAGAATTCCACATAATTTGAGGCACTCTCTTCATGATTTACGGTCCGGCTGTAACATCAATGACTCCCTGTCTTTAAAGCAAAAGCGACTAACGTATAGCATGCCGTTCTGTGACTACTGAAATGAGTGAATATAATTTCTGCCTTCAGATGTCAAGCAGCAACAAACAAATGTCAGCCTCAATATGATCTGTGTTCGCTCACCAGTCCCATGGCTAAACTGCCTGCAATAAGAAGAGCTGTTGAAAGATCACTATTTTAAAGTGGCTCTGTTTTGGCAGATTTCTGGCTCTTGAAATGGTCAATTCACTAGGTGGTGTGTAAGTGTATGTGAGTGCATGGGGGTCTTCCCATAGGGCCTGTGTCTGCAAAACAAAAAGGAAATGTTTCAAAAACAGCCTTATGGGTAATTTGCCATCACAGCCACCGCTTCTTTCTTTTTTCTTTATGTCTGCCGGCACGCTTGAACGCAGCTGAATAGCCGAGAGACAATTCGTCTCAATTCCCCATTCAGGAAACCTACAGAGACTATTAATTGTCAACTCATAAAGGCCCCATAGACGCTCCATGTGAGAGGAAGCAGCTCATATTCTAAGACTTTTTTTTCTCACTCTCCTCCTCCTTTCTCTCAGTCTCTACTATCATCCATAACACCTTTAGGTTTTCTCCAGGGTTTAGAGGGTCAGCGCACGAGGTCAGAAGGTGATGATTAATTCTTCAGAGCAGTTGCATTGTGGGAGCCCTTGGTTACTCTGAGGTCAAAACCCCCAGTTTAGCACATTTGTTAGTTGACCTTTTCTGTAACTCTGACATGCATTTTATGGATCAGAAGAAAAGGAGGAGAGGAGAAGACTTCTGTAGTTCATTTCAATCACTTCTTGTTTTAATAAATCCTCCAGACTTTTACCAATAAAAAAAGAGACAGAACGCCCAGACAACAAGACTTGTGGGCATTTGGGAATTTGACAGAAAGAAATACTCAGACAACAAAAGAGCAATGCTGTCCTTCTCCTCCTCTGACTTGGGAAGTGAAACTAGCAATCAGCAAACACTCAAACAAAGCGGTTCTTAAAACAGTGAACACCAAAGTCTGACAAAGTTGATGTTTACTAGCGAGGAAATTGTTTAGTCTAGCAGCAATAGAAACAACAAAAAAATCAAAAGTCATTATCAATATCTGTGGCAAACAATGTGGGGATGAAACATAGGATATACAGTGTATCCGAAACTCACTCTACACCCAAGCAAACACAAACAGAGCCTTGACCAGTGACATATTAATTCAACATTTACACAGCATTTTAAACAATGTGTCCAAGGAAAGGCGGATTGTGTTCTGAACCTAAATCTTTATGAGATATGTTTAGACTGAACTGCTTCAGATCACGTAAATACACACATTTCTTGTTGGAAAACAAGCAATCTTATCCTAAGCATGTACAATGTTATAAAAGTCTAAGCTGGAGGATGTCTGGCTGCTGTCAGTCAGTGCAGAGAAGAGGATTTAAGAAGGGCTGCGCTGGGGTAAAAGGGCTTACAGTGTCACATATGATATAGTCAACGACAGGAACAGTCACCACCTCTACCTCCACCCGCCCAACACCCCCCCACCGCCACGACCTGGTATGCTTGGATGAAACCGACTACTTGGCACGGCGGGACAGAAAGAGGAGGGGGGTGGGAGAGTGGAAAAGGGAAATGAGGGCAGCAATTGAGAGACCAGAAAAAGACAAGTGAGGCCCTAAAGTCAATTGGACCTCTTGTCTCTCCTCTCTGCTCCTTTTCTTTCTTTAGTCTCCCCTTCTCTTATCCTCCCCTTCTTTTTCTAGTTGTTTTTAGTCCTTCTTTCAGCTGTCCTGCTGGTTTTGTTCTACAATGTCTCAAAGTGTAGTGAGTAATAGGTTAGGCTGATATTAGCCTTTTACTAAATATCAGAGATTAAGGGCCTAATGCTAATAAAATGATGTCCTTTCTCAACTATAGCTGCACAAATTAGTCAGTATGTTTGTGAAAAAATTGCTTTCACTTTTCAACCACCTTAATGGCAAAATGGCAAATCATCACAGTGCAAAACTAAACTAAAAAAGGGCGATTGAAAATTTGCTGGCCGGCTGAGAGCTGCTAAACTTGGGCTAGAGGAGCAGGGAGCAGTGCTCCAGCTTTCGGGCAAATAATCACCCATGGTCGGACTGGACTTTGCTAGCAACTACGCCGTTTGCTCGCAGGAGAAGCTTGCAGTAAACTGCTTTTATTAAATTAGCTTTTTACTTTAGTTTTTAGGATTACAATGTTTAGGATTAAATGTTACAAATTTATCTTCACTTGAGCTTCTCAGCAGCCAGATTCCGTGCACATCCGGTCCCAGTGTTGTTAGCGTCATTTGGCACTACTTCATATTTATATAAAAACCGGACAAAACTGGACATTGGACTGGAGGTTGAACTACTTGGTGAATTAAGAAAACGTGTATGTAACTTTAGTCCAGCTATCATTGTACTTTACTGTGACCAAGTTAGCATAGCATATCCCTGATCGATCCGAACTCCATTCAGAAAAGTTGCTGTCCTGCTGTCTTGCTGACAGACCTGACAAAGCATGAATTCATATGTTTAACAAATGTTGTAGTTATTTCGGCATCAGTTTAATCCGTTTATTGCTATTTAATCACAGCAAAATGTTTACTTTGGGTTCATACAGTTGTAGTAATGGCGAGTTGTGTTTATTAACGTTATCACGTGAACACTTGCAGCGAATGTACTCACGCGAGGAATGCGTAGCGAGGCGAAAATTCGCGTTTGGTCTGAATGCGGCATAAGACTGTTGTGTTTACAAACTTGTGGCAGCTGATTGGGTAACACCCTTAAGACACGCCTACCAAACTGGAGAAAACATACCTCGAAGCCCGTTGCAGAACGTTGCGCAATGGTGCAAGGAAACATCTTTATTTGCTCCAAACCACTTGATGGAAACACACCTATTTCGCTTTTAGCCTACTTTTCTTTTTTGCAACATTTCAAAAGCCCACTTAAAATTCGTATGACAATAAGATGTAAACATGGCTAGTGTTTCCCAATGACCCAATATGACGTCCTTAAATGTCTTGCTTTTTCCTCAACCCAAAGATATTCAGTTTACTGTTACAGAGGAGTAAAGGGCTTTTTTACTTAAAACATTATTCAAACTGATTTATCAATTATCAAAATAGTTGACAACTAATTGGTTAATCAATTAATCCTTGCAACTCTAGTCATTAGATTGATCCGTCATTGTATTAAGTCCTGCCTGCATATCCTGTTTAAACAGGAACTACATCAAATTTTGAGGAAATAATACTAGTTCATGAGGCAGAGCTCCACGATGATCTAGATGCTGTTTCAGACGCTTTACAACAATTAAATTCTAGAGGAATCCCTACATAAAGCATGATACTGAAAGAAAGAAAGAAAATGTCTGCTCTTATCAGCAATATCAGCCTTCAATATCCACTATCAGTCAAACTAACGTCCTTATCTAATCCATTCACTTCCCTCACATGCACATCCCTCTAGTCTCCGCCTCTCCAGGTCTTAATTCCTGTTTCTATTTTTCCACTGCACGCAAGAGCTCCTCTTTCATGTGAGATTCCTCTGTCATGTTGCTCAGATTTCAAGTAAATCCAGCAGCTCTGGGCCACCACTGTTTATTCCTACCTGTTTAAACAAAAGCCCAAGAGTTAAGAAAAATAATGAGATATTTCTAACAAAATAAATGCTACTGTATGTCTCCATTCTGCGAAGTTTAGCACACCAGACTGTCACACAGTGAGAGGTTTATTTTCCATTACGGTGATATAATTTCCATCTGACATGAAGCTCGGTTTGTCAGTGGACCATTGAATTCTCATCTTTCTACCCAGGGAAGGGTTTTGCTGAGCAGACATTCAAGTTGTCTGCTTCACATTCATACAGTTACACACATTCACACCTGGGAGCTGCTCAGTGCAAGCACAGCCATCTACTGTTGGCAACGAGAAGCTTTATTTGAGCACTTGTGGCTTGGATGAGTGGGTAAGTGCCTTTCTCAAGGCCATGTAAATGTTATATATTGAGGAGGTATTTATCATTCAAGTTTGTTTCCCCCTGTTTTCCCATCCAATCCAAGTGTTGACTTGGTAGCTGAAGTTGTAGTTTTATGTCATTGGAAGAGTTAAATGTTTTTTTCCTGACATAATAAAATGGTAAAAAACACATTTTAGAGGTAATGAATAAGCAAAAATATAAGTAAAAAAATAATTATTGTTCTTTCTCCTGTTCCTAAACTCCAAATTTTAACTTATTTATGGAGGATATAAGTAAAACAAAAAGCTAAGAACCACAGTTTTCCAAGCGCAAGTAGCATATTTGGGAACTCAAGCATTTATAATCATGGGATTGATGCTTTAAGCACAAAAGCAAGCTCTCTAACTACTTTACCTTGATAGCTGGGCTAGAACAGCTTTTTTGAATTTACTGGTTATTGAGCTTGCTAAACTATCCCCCCCAAAAACTAGCTAAAATAGTGCTAGCACTCCTCTGTCTGCTTTACCTTTTCACAGAGCTTTGGTTTAACATTGCTCATCCAGTATAAACTGGTTATTTGTATCTATCCATAAAACTTTAACTCAAAAATTATACATCTGAATGTTTTCATAGTTAAGACTCCTAGCTTTCTAACACTATAGCTACTGCCTCTCTGCATGTCTCCACATTGTCTAGGAATGCCTTTGCAAAGCACGGTAGCCCTAAGACTCGGTAGGCCAAAGAAGCCTATCCAGGCCAGATGGTTTGGCCAGACAGTGAAGGCTGTCCACGGAGGAAACACTGAAGTTGGAGCTTTTTTCAGTTACGCTTGGAGCTCCATGCAACACTCTGTAATACCATGATTCAAACTCATTGGGCTGCATGATGTTTAATTGAACCACAAGCTGTTAATCCAAGGAAAGAAAATCAACTAATCCAGATTAAGGTCAGCCAGACGGGGAATGGAATTGTCAAAACCACTCCCTGGCCTGCTGAGTACTTTTAAAGATCGGGCTCATTACAAGAAAGCCAAACATGCTCACGTGAAACAAACACCAAACTAACAAGAGGGGTTTTGTCACACCGTGAGAAGATATTGTCATAATCTCACACAAATGACACAATTGTTTGTTTGTTTTCTGCTGCTAAAGATCCAAATTAGGAAAAGATGAGTTTAAGAGGGTGTGAATAGACTGATCCATGAATGGGTAAAGAGAGACGTTAGGTGTGAGAGGCGAGCAGAAGGAGCTGTATTGTATTGCTTCCATTGCTAAAACACTGCAACTACTTCACTCTCTTATCGTTTCAAACACACTTTCGCACTCAGTACTCTCTCATACTGTACAAATACATATGCCCCAACTTTATCTGCATTTCACCATCTTTCTTTCAGCGTCCTTCTTATCTTCTCTCACTAAGGGAATGACCAGGCCAACTACATATCTTTATGAACACAGTGTTGACAGGCAAAATTTGCAAATAGTTCTCCGTTGCTCTGGTGACAATCCCATTCTTAGAGAAAATTGCAAGATTATGTCATTTATGTTCAATACATCAATGTAACAGCGGGACATTTGGGAGGGCTCAAACAATGTTCACTGAATAGTAGTGATAAAGTGTGAGAAAGTATTAAAAAAGTGAATGCAGCTGAGCAATTCTTCTACACGTAAAGGACGAGAATAGGCTTTAAAACAAATCTACAAAATGGGATCAAGAAGTAGATCAGTAAACGGAAACACCGTAATTTTCACTTTAGCATTTACAAGCAGAATACAAACATTTAATAACACACTATAATGTAGTTATACACAGCTATGAGGACATTTTAAGTTTTAAGTCACAGTATTTGTCAATGATTATAACTTTCCTGCTTTCAAAACTCAACTTCAGCATTCAGCATCCATTTGTTGAAAAAATTCAATATGGTCCCATTACCCAACAGATTATCATTTTCAATGTAATGATGGTAGTCACTCCAATTGGGACACATTTTACTTACAATGGATAAAACACCTCCTTTACACAGACCTCGGACTACTTCAGGTACTGTTGATATTGATGTTCTGGGCCTATAAAGCCCATTAAGACACCCGAATCTACAAATAAACTTGACTTTAGCATCACAGATCATTCTTGACCTTGGAAATACTAGTTTAACAAAACAATCCCAACTCAATGTCCACTTACTAGCTTTTTCAGGGACTTTCAACTGTATCACATGCTCCTAATTAATCGATAGAGTTGCCTTGGCAGTCAAGGACTTTGTCGTGATAGTACACTGTGCCTCTTCTAGATGTTTCTGTTGGTTATCTGCTTTAATTCCTATTGTGAAAAGGCAATTTCCTTATTTTGGTAACTTAATGATTACCACATTGTATTTCCGTGGGAATGAAGGAACTACACCACAAATATGTGAGGGAAGAGATAAGCTCTGTCAGTGATGGTGTATTTCCTGCTAACGCCTGATAAATGATAACTGATTAAGGAATAATTAAAGTTCATGTTATTAATGAATAAAGCTTTCTGCATTATTGTGTCAATCTGAATCGCTGTGGTCCATTGTAGTGTAGTGATTAGGGTATATCATGCACACTGCCAGGTTTATAAATGTCCCGTGGTGCTGTGCGGTGCTTTGGATTAATCTCTTGAACAATGACAATGGCATTGAGTGCTGTAGGCTACTTAAAATCCCGTGGCTATTACTGCATACCAGAGGGGGCCAACTAGCAAAAGAATCAAAGTATGTGGAGGTAAACCCACATTCATATATTATAGAGGGAAGCTTTAGTCAGTTAACATGGTAGCTTGGTGCTTTGGTTAAAACTGGTCCATAACACAATACAATTAAACTACAAGGTACAACTGTTCACAAAATTTAGCTGACACATCTCTGTTTTCACATCTCTCTCAGGTAATAATTTTAAGGCTTTAAAGGATGTCAACAGATGGGACTACTGCTTGATAATTTACGGCTGAGGTGCTCCAGAGGCTGCCATGGATAATACATCCCACGCTGTATCCCACACAGTACTTCTCCATACACCACTTAGTGATTTCAGGTGGGACTGGACACTAACATTTATCCAAAATGTCTTTTTCTTGGTGCAGCAGTGAAGAGGAGAGGGAAAAAGATCCCAAATGTGACTAGGCAGCTGTGTTTGGGAAAGGAAACTATTTATCAAAAATAGAGAGTGATATATGTGAGCCTCTCTGCGCTAACCCTAATTCTGCATGTGTCCTTTCATCTGCGACTGGTCTCATCCGCAACTGTTCTCAGAGATCCATCACAGCCTCAAAGACAGGTACGCAGCGCTCAGTGGCCTCTGCAATTAGTGCGTCAACAGCTGGGGAGACCATTAGACACTCCTGGGTGTTTGCTTCATCTCCTTTGTTTAGAAAAGGCTGAACAGCAAGGACAAATACAGGACACTAATGAATGGTGTCTGTCACTGGGAGTGGGAACGTCTGGGGGAAAGTTTCTGAGAGCACGATTTGGGGGCAAAAAATGGCAGAGAAGGGGGCTGAAGTGATTTCAAGCAAACTGTGGAGAGACATTTGGAAAATCTTATTAAGATGTGTAATTTTCGCAGATGTTCATTATATCTTGGCCAGGGTTAAGAAAATAAATGGTATTACAGTTTTTGCAATTTGTCTTTGGAGAATAGATCATTTGCTGAAGCCTTGACTATGAGCCATTTGAGGCCATTGTAGCGTATGCAAGGCAATCAAATCCAAATGTGAACGTAACGTTGGTGTGATGAATGCGGTGCACTTGAGTGTGTGCTTTCAGGCTCGCTTTGGGGAATTTGAATGACTGAATGGCTCACGTTACTGTATGTGTGTGTGTGGCCGCTTACAACACTTTTGAGCTCAATTATCGGCGTTGATACCAAATCCCGACGCTGACATTAATTTACATTCATGCAGACTACAGGTAGGATCCAAGGCAGTGAATACGGTGAAATAGTGAGAGTGTGGGAGTGTGGGAACTGTCCACCTCATCTTAAAGAATTAAGATAACCCAGTAGTGAATCACTCAACATGGTCCAAACCTAATCTAAGCCTCAGCTGACGTATGCTGCATTATCTCACCTACACTCCAGCATGCACACACACAAACGCACGTATAAAAACAAACACAGATTACAGATGCCATTTATCCTCTAAAAGTCAAACCAGGGCAGGGTAAAGTGTATGCAGAGATGATAAAACCTTTACCCCTAACACCCTAAATAAAAGTCTGCTTTTAGGAGATACTGAGAGAGATGAGATACAGGCTGAGTGTTTGCACCATGCTGCCATGGCTTCCAAGAGAGTGACAGTAATTATTTTTTTTCTTTTTCTTGGGCAGAGTTCAACAAAGGTTGTAAATGTAATCCATCCAAAAGCGAGTGCACTCCTCTTTGCAGCAGACTCCCCTCGATGTTGTTATTGGCAAACGCCCTGTAACTGGCAAATGAAAAGACTGATGCTATTTTCTGTTAAACACTCTCTTCTTTCTTTTTTTGTTAAGTCTCTCTTCTCATTTAAGTCTGAAATGTAATACAGTAAATATGTTGATTCTTTGGTCAAGTGTGGGCTAGAAATCGAAGGCCTGTAATCAGTTTTCCAAACCTCTCCGCCTTTGCTTGGCTAGGCTGTTTATTTCTATCTCCATGACATTGTCCAAAGTTGGTACATGCTTAAGTATGAAACATCAGGGCTTCCAAATCCATGCTGCTGTATTATAGTTAAAAACTATGTCAGAATAGGCCTGCTTTTTGTTAACATTAAATATAAAGCAGCATAAATACAGAGTATAAAGATTAACTTTCTCTCCCAACATGATCAAGATCTATTCACTGAGTATGGGGTTGTCAAATTTAAGGGTACTATATCTTGGTCATGTTCCATGCATTCCATAAGAGTAACACAAGTGTATTCATGCTGTGCAGCACGCTGCCCATAACTTATGACATGAAAATGAATGGGATAATTAAACCACTATTGACGCTAATTAAACGTCCTCTAGCATCCAGATTTAGAAGATAAACAGAGCTGAGCCAGATTTAGTTCAAACTGTAATTGACTGTGGCCATCACGTCTGTAAATCAGCTTTACAACCAGTATGTGGGATTTACTACCTAACCAGTGCTATTTACCACTGGAAGCTGTATGCTCATATAAGAGCATATATGTGAATATGTGTGAAGATTAACAGCAGGAAATAAACACCTTAATGCTACAATGCCACAATGGCAAGTTTTCAGACAACAGCTAGTTTAATTATCTACCAGAGGAGTGTTTGTATTAGACAAAATAACCTACTGACTCATCCGTTTACTGTAATGAGTGATTTAGTCAGAGAAAGTGTGACAGTTTTCAAATGGCGTCTTTCTCCATTGCAGAACAAAATGCTTCAAAGGAAGAAAAGCTTTCAGCAGACCACTTTTACAAATTACTTGGAAGAAGTGTCCATGGAAAAAAATATGCTTCAGACAGAGTTTCCAAGTCAAATTCTACAGTGCTTCTGCAATAGAAATAAAGAGCATATAGCTCAGACAAACAAAAGATCCTGACAAAGAGCAGCTAGGGCCGAAACACTGTGAAATACACCACTAACCCTGCAGGAATCCTATATGTTTCCTTCTTTGGTCTTTACTTCTAAATAAGGTAAAAACTGGACAAACAAACAACCTCTGAATCACAATGTGATCGAAACAATACCCGATTGGTGTCAACCCCTTTAGGCCAGATCTGACAGAGGCGACGCAGCGCTGAAGGAGGTCGTAAAGTTAAGTCAGCAGAAGAAGGGAAGGAACGAAACACAAGGGTGGGGATTGTTGGAATTCTCACAGTGCAGCCAATACAGCTTCCTGTTATTTGTTTTGTAGTAAATGCTGACTCTCAGGGGGATATGACTGACCGTACTGCTGGACACAAGTCGCCGTCTGTCCTCTGACTGCCATGTGTGAGTGATTGTGACTGCATGGGAGTGAATGTGAGTTTACTGTGTGTGTGTGTGTGTGTGTGTGTGTGTGTGTGTGTGTGATGAGGTTAATGCAGCCTGGATCTGCCAATCCCAGGAGGAAATGTAATAAAATTGGGAGAGCTAATGGACTTCAACTTATGATGACAGACGTCAGAATAACTTCAGATTAACTAAATGTAAATCATAGTCTTAGGTTTAGTCCTAGCGTGTTATTTTAAACAAAACCAAATTGGCATACTGTAACAACCGACATGCTCATCAGAGGAATCAGTACAAACTCTGTAAACTCAGCACATATCCAAAATTTGCTCTGTGCTAAAATGCTGAAAACTTGGGAGTCTTAGGGTTCCCATTGCACCTAAATGAATTGAACAAAGATGGAAAACATAACTACAGAGCTGACAGACACCCTGCCAATTTATTAACACAGAAAAAAGCTGTTTAAACATACTAGAGGTTTATTTTCTTCTGCAGCTACTTTACTATGATATTGTACAGATTCTGAAATATTCATGGATGGTAAAAATGTTTTTTATTTGATGCCAATTATCTAAAGTACAATGTTCCCTCTTTTTCTTTGTTGCTGCTGTTGTCACACATACAGCACAGTTGGGAACACAATAACCTGTTTCCTTCCCTTCAGAAGAAGCCAAGTACTGACATTTATTCTTCTATAAAAACAGAAACAACTTCCACAGAGCTAAATATCAGATCAGAGCAAACATGGTTTCATGATATTTAGTCAATTTTACATGTGAAAAGTGTAAAATATATATATATATATATATATAACACCTGCATATCCATACAAATTGATATCAATAGAAAGACAGAGAGAAAACTGTGAAGAAGAGAAAATGGGAAAGCTCAAAAGAGAGAAACAATATGTGAAAGGAAGAAAAAGAAAATGCTGAAGAGCAGGGAAAGCAAGAAAAAAGAAACAGAATACAAAAAGATTATAAAGTGGCAAATAATTAAGAGTGACAAGGAAAAAATATGAGAAAAGACAGAAAGAAAGACGAGACAAAAAAATAAAACAACGATGTAACTAAGAGGCAGTGAGACCAAGCCGTGGAGGACTGAGCAGACTCTACAGGGTGAGTTTTATTGTGTAACTACTTAATTGTAAATAACAGGCCTCAGCAATGTGAACAACCATTCATTCGCCCAGACAGAGTGATGAATCCATGCTGGGCTTTGGGAGAGTGGGCAATGTGTGTGTGAAAGAAAGAGAGAGAGAAAAAGAGAAGGGTCTTTCTTTTCTTTTCTCGTCTCTATCTCACTACCATGCAGGTCCTAATTGGTTAATTTCATAAACTTCTCGAAGGGGTGCTCACTGAAGTCCTCCCTCCCTTTTGTTGAAAAAAACAGGACCCAGTTTAGCATCGCTACCTGCAGCTCCTCTGGTCTTTGTTGCAGAGGGGGATGAGAGTCAGACGGCAACCACGGGGGTTCCTTCACAGGGAAATACAGCAGGGAGATAATGGGCACGTTGCTCAGGCCTGACATGGAGGGAGTTCTGCACACGGCTTTAAGCTGGTCACTTCCCAGTGTTTTGTCCAAGGGAAGACTCTATGACCTGCTCATTATTTCATTCTGGGGTGCTGCCGTGATATCATAGCTAACAAGCTGGTCAGGGAATTTGTCAAATCCTATATGTGTTGCGTTCCGAGGTGCTTTTGAATTTCAAACTGACTATTTTGAAATATAGTTTCGTTCATACTCAGTTTCACTGCACTAAAGTTGAGGACTTTGCCTAGTTAAGTAAAATAAGAGTTAAAATTCTACATCACTGAATAAAAATGGGTTGCACCACACAAACTAGTTCTTACGTAGAGATTAGTAGTTAGTTAAATATTTTCATCCAGTAACTGCCAGGTGTAGATGTTGCGTAGCCAACTGAACAAACTGGGAATAAAAAACAAAGAAAAAACCTAGCAACCAATTTACACATTATTTATTGGTGCAACCTGATTTCATAAATCACTTTGAAAATACCTAGTAGTTACTGAAAACTTAAATAATGACTTACACACAAACGTAGCAATAAATAGCTAGTGCAACCCAATCCAGGGAATTGTATGTATATATCGTCATCTGACTATGTGTTCATATACCACTGTCACCACAATAAATGTCTATGCTGTCTCTTTCACTTTGATAACTGAGGTCACTCAGATTTTAATTTTGGCCCAGCATTATTTTCATGCAACGGAATCATTTGGCTTCATGCACAAAAGTGTTAATGTTTGTTTGCCAACCAACCAGGGAAGTTGTTTCTTCTATATGAGGCTGAAAATAGATTTGATATGCTTGAAATAACATTCAATGAATGAAGCATAATTGTGCAATGCCAAAACAGCCAACTATAATCACTCAATAATCACTACATTAAATGGTCGTCTGCAAAATTGGTGCAGCCAGACATTGAAATGTCTACATCAGTTACTCTGCAGGCTGGAGTCGCCACACAAATTCTGCTCTTTTGGAAGAAAGGCATTAGAAAAACCTCACTATCAAAGCTGGGATCAGGGACTTTTAAGTGTTTTGCCCCGAAAATGAGCAAGCCAAGGCTCTAAGGCCGTGTTTACACTCCCCCTCCATGGCAAAGTGGACCCTGCATGCACGTCTGGTCCAGGGAGGAGATACCATCGAAGCCCCTTTTTGTTGCATGCGACGGGCGTACTGCTGCCTCTCCACCCACCTTGACCGATTATTCCTTTCATTTATTTATTTACACGAATTCATGCTGCAGCATCGAGCTTTTACGAGAGGAATTCCAGCCTTTGTACGGTGGAGGGCCCTTCACAGAAGATAAAAACTCAAAGTATAAACACGCTCCCATTAGGCATCTGGCAGCTAACCAGCCTTTACCTCAAAGGGATCTGTGTTATCTGCAAAGCGGCCTCGGTCTGCGTCCGAGTGATTCACTGCAGGGACCGCTAGAGAGGACTTTGAGATGAGCCAGGTCTAGGTGCAACCACGGTCTAAAGGCCAATCTGTCTCCATAAAATTGACTTGTTCACTCGAAATGAAAGAACAAGGGGTGTCAGCATGCTTCAATCCATGTGTATCTTCTTTCGAAGCAATCCTATACTTGCTATGCATGAACTTTGCTTTTTAAGTGTGCATTAAATCAACAAGTATGAGCCTCACAAACCATTAAAGAGTAAGACACATACCCAGAAAAAAACTTGTTTTGTCTTTCAGCTGTTTCACTAAAGGCTCATGCAGACTACACGACTTTCAGCCTGTGCCGTTCACACTACACAACTTGCCGTCTTGTGACAGGAGTCATGAAGTTGTTGTGGCATTCACACTATGTGACTGATCGGTGACAGGGGGTCACACACTACACGAGCTGATAACGACTGTGTCACTCGACAGCTGGTTTCCAAACTGTTTTGTTAACACAGGTGAAATGTGAAACGGGAACTGACGCGACACTACACGCGAAACAGCTATTGTTAGTTGTTATAAAGATAGAAATTATAAATACAAAGAATATAGGTGAAAGGATGGATTAACACACACAGGCAGCAGGGATGGTCTGTGTTTTACAGAGAAAAAGTAGCTGCCTGCTCTCATTGGCTGGATGTGGATGTCGAGTCGGCTGACTCCTCCAGATATTTGGCATGCTAGATATCTGGCTGGCGTCGGCGATGTGTCAGTGGTGTGTCAGAGAACCGTTTTGAGTTGTTGAGTAATTCACACTTAACGACTAGTGACGGCCGACCGATCGCTTGGTTTGGTATGGACGGAGATTTTAAATCGACCCCTCCCTTTGCTCATGTGCAACACTAGAGGTACTGTACTGCTGCCGCCATCCATCTGCATCACCAGAGCAGTTTACAGTTCAATAAAAATGTAACTGTGTCTTTGCCTATCTGTAAATCAGGTGTGTAGAAGACTGACATCAGAAGTAACATAAGACTAATAAAGCAGCAACTAAATCTGAAGGAGTTTCATAAATAATGTGTATTAAGAAAGTAAGTTGGTAATAAAAAAGCAGACTGGGGCACCATGGGAATGCTGTCCTGCTGCTGAGGCATTTTTTTATATTCCTTGTAGAGTCTTATGAAAGGATATTTCAGTTAGGTTCAAAAGCACAGAGGTTTGTATTACAGACAAAGCTTGAGACAAAGTTACAACATGAACTGTTAAATAAATAATAAAATACTTTGCAGGATGTGTTTCGGTAAGGGACCAAAAAAAGAAGCAGAAACACAAACATTCACATCTGCAACTTTCTTTCATCTCAACTTTCTGTGCCGTTAGCCATGATCACTGTTCACATTTGCATTTACGACTCTGCAAAGCCATCTTATTTTTTGCTTATTGAGGCCGCTTATCAGTTGCTGTTCCCAACCCGGCATAAATCCCGAGGATTAAAGAACTTCAAAAAAAGACGTTTTTGAGGGTGTAGGAGGGTGGGGGGAAAGTGGGGGTTTTGAGGGGGAAAGAAGCCGACAGGATGAAAAGAAGTTGGGGGTCCATAGAAATGCTAAGGAAGTGGCCCTCTTTTTTCCCCCCAAGTCGCTCAGGGGTAGGAAGTTCCCAGCTCTGCCACTTCATTAATTCATGCTATTTAACAAGCGGGATTGTGGTGGGGCTTCTTCGGCCCCCTTCACACTGGAACCAACAACAGTGCCATCAGTAACTGACAACCCCCCGGGCGGAGGGGCTATGGCCTCCGGGGTCCACGCTGCAAACAGAACCACGGGAAGCAGAACCTTGCCATTCAAGAGTTCAGCCTTTATTTGTCATCCCTGGTTTCTCCCCACCATACACATCCCCAATCATGGGCCTCCGGGGGTGGATAGCGGATTGGAGGATGAATCTCCACTGTTTCCTATTAGGACAGAATAGAGGAAGGGGGGGGGGGGGGGGGTGCTCATCAGG